>NC_142350.1:43467500-43620000 GCF_059441175.1 Urocampus carinirostris | reverse complement strand
ATAAGAATCAATGGAATATCATCCATGCGCAGAACATCACTGTGTCTAAAACTTAACAAACCACACATAAAGAAATACATCCACTCTATATTTAAATATAACCATGCTTCATTTTTTGTAACATAAGCTAATGCAAGATACTGGATAACTTGTTTGCTAAAGGTCAATTAAAATCTTGCGTAAGCATTCTGGCAGCGCGGTTCTTTCCTTTAATGTGTATTAGCACACAAATGCTTTTGAAAAACATACTCACAGCCAAATAACACCATTTTAATTTGTACCACTATGTGAAAAAAATACTTTATTAGTTATAATTTGAGCAGAAATTCTGCTCTATTTGTGTGCTCACCATGCATACACAACATTACAGTAGCGTTTAACTGTTAAATTAAAAGAGATTCTAAGGATTTTGGAAGTTTGTTACTCTATGCTGATATCTCCTGGCTTAAAGTTATGATTGCAGCCTAAATTAGCTCGTTCATGATGCGCCTGCGAGCATGTTCATTTCTTAGATCCGCTCGAATAATCACTTCTTTTCAATCATTTTAGGGATTTAGGTTGCCGTTTAGACTGTACTAAAAGCAGACATTTTCTTACTTTTCCCATTTTCATGCTTCACTGACAAATAAAATAAAATAAAATAAAGTGGGGCCAGGCATGACGTCAACTTCCAGGCAACATTCCTCGACCCTATTGTGTTCCGCCCCGCACAGCTCTGATAAAATTAAGCTATAAACAGATAAAGGCAATGGAAAATAAAGCATAAGGGCTCTTTGAACTCAGTTAGACTTTGTTAACACCTACTTAATTGAGAAAATATCTAACTCTACATTTTTAAAGACACACTTTTAATCAAGATTTTCATTTTGATCTTAAATATTTGTAATTTTTAAGACTTTTCCAGCTCTAACTTTTAACACGCTACAACCAGCCAAGTTCCTATTTCTACCATGCATTCTTTGCTTTGCGTCACAAATATACTGTCTTCAAACAGAATCTTACGTCGCTTACCCAAATAACTACACACATACACAATTGTTGTTCAAATATATATAGAATTTATAAACACAGAGAGAGAGATAGAGATAGAGACAGAGAGAAATAAAATCTTGGATCCTTTATACCAAAGGCCTGTGGCAGCTTATGGTATAAAGATGGCTGACCAGCGTATAGGGTAGAGGATGCGGTGAACATGGATTAACAATGAAGTCACCTTCACAGTCTTGAGAGGAAAAAACATGACAAAACATCACCTGGGGGAGTTTAATGCGTGGACACAGGGAATGAGCAAGCGTCCTCCTGAAGAGAAGCGTCTGTTTATCTAACCTTGCAAGCGCCGAACCATTTTCGCCCGCTACTGCCATCTCGCCTAAAACGTTGAGCCCGTCCGTGTTTGTTTGATGATTCCGATCACCGGGGATATGTCGAAAATGCATATGGATGATCAGGCCCGGCCGTCCACGTTTTCTCTCGCCCTTGCCAGCCTATCGGAACACCCTACCACCCTCCGCTAACACCGTCACCATGGCAACTAAAACTCCTTCACGGGGCCACTTAGGTGGACTAACAAAGGCGTCGGGAATGGCCCTCGCTTCTGGGAGGACATGTGTACTTATGCTCATTTCAAACCATTACGGGTTTTTATTCCGTCTTTTTTCATGTCTAATAAATGCAATCCTGACACTGAGCATTTGTGGATAGTGGATTGCGGAAACAGGAGTGGGTGGGGGTGGGGGTGGACGAGAGAAGGAGAAATCAAGCGATGGCAGGCAGAAGAACAAGCGGTGAAGTACTTACTTCCCTGTTAATCCGAATCTACAGGGGTGCAAGGTTGAGGAAATGGGGAGGGGAGTAGAAAAAGAAGACATATATGCTAGTTAATGAAAGAAGCTTTTTTGAAGACAGCTTGCTTTACACACAGGTGGGGAAGTGTGTGTATACGTGGGCTGAATCGTGAGCGGATTTTATGTTTCGTGCAAACTTGTCATCTGAACGAGAATGGAATCGGCACGTCAAATGACAATTCCTACAGCTCTATACCACATAATCCTCAAATGTGTTCGCATGAAATTGCATTTCTCGCTGTGGTGGTAAATGGAAAAACAATGTAGCAAAGGAATATCAATGTTGGAAATAAAGGTGATTTTGAGGATGTAATTTGAACCAAGGCACCCCCTTATATTTTAATGCACAATGTTTTATTATTTCAGGTCTTTGCTTAAGGGACATTCTCTATTATTTGGCACCTCCTAATAACTTCATTATAATAAAAAAAATAGTATTGATTTAAATCAGAAGATAAAATTAATGACTTATCATATAATTATCTATTATGTATATTATCTTGAATACTTGTAGGTCGAGACATTTAGATGTATTTTACATCCCATCATGCTCAACTCTGAAATGATTTTCCGCCATCTCGGGGAACCTTGTCACTTTGAGTATTTGTAGTTTGTAGTGCTCTGTCACACTCATTTTGGGCAGAAGTACACAATACAGCGACACCCAGAGTTGCTTTAACATATATTAATAAAAAACACCTAAACTGAAAGGCTATCATGCCCTCAAAAAACTAGCTAATTTCAAGCAAATTCAGCAAGTCATCAATTTTTCCGTTCCTACGCTAGTGTGACTAATGCTTATTTCAACGCATGTGGGTTTTACCATTTAAATTGGAATATACATCAAACAATACAAGTACATCAGACTGTAGTATAGTGTGTCGCACAAAGCCCAGAATACGTTGTTAAGTATGAAAAAAAAGAAGATACATTGTATAAATACAGTTCCTTTTTTGCGGCTAAATTATTACACTGTTAGCTTACAATATTGACTTAGACAAAGCTATTTTTCTGCAAAGAAGAAGGTGCTAGTTTTTGGCAAAGAAGGCAAATGCCTTTGAAGACGAAAAAAGTGATTGTTATTAAAATAGTAAAACAAAAAATAAAGAAAAACAAAACAAACCTAGTTTTCTGTGTGTTCGACGTGCAAATGTAGCACAACCTATGCATGCTCGACAACTGTTTTAGTTTTTCTAACCTCATCATGCTATGTACAAGAAAACATGTGTATGATAATGCTTTAAAGTTCATAGCCACTGATCTCCTAAACCAGTCAAAATAACGAGGGGAGGGTTGAGTATGTTATGAATTGTGGACTTTCTGTTAGGGTCTGGTAACTAACGCCTCCTTCCACCAGAGGGCACCAACCAGGTTTGGAATTGGGTGCAGGTCTGTCCAATCACCACACAACAGTCACTAATTATCCTTACCTGTTAAGACTGACATTTTCGACAGCACACATGTTGTTGGGTCATTTCATTTTCACATTCATTGCTACATCTGATTTGTTTTGTTATTTCCCAGTTTGGAAATTTGTATTAGTAGTTTGGTGAACACTTGTTATTTTGTCACTTTTTGTCCTTGCGATTTCTGTTTACGGTTTGGACTTTATCAGGTTAGATTCTATTTCGAGATGTAATTAGTTTTGTGCCCCCTTGTTTGTTTGATACTTAATTCCTGTGTTGTTGTTTTTTTTTTCAAATAGCATCCTTATTTTGAGCACCAATGCCTCCCTATGCTTCTCGCATTTGGGTCCACCACCATAAACCCCAACAGCATTTGTAATATCAATATGGCTATACCACAGAATGTAACACTCCTATGTGCCTCAAAAAAATTAAAACGGATCACTTCTCAAAAATGCTTTTAAACCTGTTACGTCCACAAATACATACATTAGTGCAGGGGTCGGGAACCTATGGCTCGCGAGCCATATATGGCTCTTTCTATGAGTACCTGTGGCTCGGAGACAAATTTGATTGCATGCTAATTTTCTCCACCTCGTCCAAAACGTAAAATATTAATCCTGTTAAGGTACACACAAAGCCATACCAAAACTGATATCGAAGCTGTGCTTGGCAGAATATATAGGGCACGTTTGTCACTACAATTTACAGTCAAGGTGTCACACGAAAAAAAAAAAAAAAAAAAAAAAACTCGTTCTGGCTGTACATCGCTAAAGAATCCGTTATATAAAACCTCACTATATTATCTGTCTTCAGTGTTCAGATACCTTATGATGAATCCACAGAACACACTGTAAATACGCCAAAACACCGGAAGAGAACTTAAAGTTTTTTGATTGGGTGAGTGGGAGGGATGGGTGGAGCTATGCAAAAAGTGCAAGCACTCCCCCCCATCTCTCGCCCTATGCCGTCTGCACCATAGATAAGCACATCAGGCTCCCTTTTTGCAGAATGTTGTGACGTTTTTACAAAATAACTGCTTACATCTGGTTTTGAAACCAATATGTATGAAAAAAAGGGTCAAAGTGAGTTTAACCGATCTTGAGTAATTGCAAGAAAGACACAAGTTTAAATTGGTATGTTTGTTGATTTTGGGACACGGGCTCTGGCATTATTCTCTTTTCATAATTTTTATCAAATCATCAAAAATAAATGTGCTGAAGACTAAGTTTTTGTCTGGGGCGCGTGTTTAGCATTATAGTAAATTTGTCTCATAATATATGGCTCTTTCCCAAAATAAAATTAATATATTTTGCTTTTATGGCTCTTTGAGTCAAAAAGGTTCCCGACCCCTGCATTAGTGATTGGTGAGGGTGAAGCAAAGTCAAGTCATTTAACTCCTCCGCACAGGTGCACAGTGAGGCAGGCGCTTTTCTGCCTCAGCACCCATGGGTGAAGTGAGACCAGTAGTTCTTGGCACAATTATATAAATTCACAGTAAAGCTTGGTTAGTTAGTATCATTTCTTAGTATCCAAACAAATCATTCATTTTGAATAAGGTAATCACAACATCAGGTAGTTAAAATGAAATATAACTTTACCACTGCATAAATGTAACATTTTTAATGGATTTTAATTCTATATTTACATATTGACAGGCTGTGCCTCCTCTGACAACATGTCACTGGTCCACATCAGTCCCACGTGAGCCAAATATAATACAGTAATCCCTCGGTTATCGCGGTTAATGGGGACCAAAACCACCCGCGAAAAGTGAAAATCCGCAAAAGTAGCGACGCCTCTTCAAAAATGCTTATTTATTTATTTTATGTTTTTTAATTTTTATTTTATTATTATTTTTTTTTTAGACCTGCGAAGCTCTGGAACCGCTAAGCAGCGAGGTCCCACTGTAGACGCTAACCCTCCAACAATTAGGAGGTAGTTCGGTAGCTTCGCAGATAACATGGACAGTTTTTTGCTATAATAAGCCAAAGTGAGACCGAAACTTTCATCCTTGCAAATTAAATGAAATGTAAGGTAGCAGGCTGTCAAACATATGGAAAACTCTGCACCTCTTCTTCAAGAGAAGAAAGGGCTCAGGCATTAAACAATGGAAAGAAGGAAGGAAAGAAGGAAAGAAAAGCAAGAAAGAAAGACATTTATTTTCCAATTTATAAATAACTTATTATTTTTTATATCAGATTATAATTTAAAAAATAATCTTCCTGCTATGTTACCCAATTCATTTAGGACACCATCCACAGTTTTTCTTCAGATGCCACAGTGCGCACGTTGTTGAAACGTTATTAAAACAGAAATCTGGTGCAAAGTTGAGCATATAGTTGACACGATGGCTTTTTGAGAATCTTGAAATCCAAAAAGGATTGCGCAGATGTAATGTAGGTAAATGTAAGCAAATCCACGAAAAGTGCACAGCGATAAGCGAGAGATTACTCTCGATAGTATGATCGCTATTGAACTGTCGGGTGAGTACTCTATTGTATTATCTTGCTACTGGGTGATAAACACATACATGACTGGAGGTGTTCAAATCTAGACCTAATACATTTATATTCTATTGTTTATGATTGATGACAACCTCATACTATATTTTCACAACATTGTCAGAATTATTTTTCTTTTAATTTTATATTCTTACTTCAACTTAAAAGAAATTACACTCACACTAAAAAATAAATATTGATAATCTTACCGCATTCTCGCTTATTTCTTTCAAATATTCTAATATTTTTACTGCCATTTATAACTCTATACTAAAAAATATATTTTATCTTCTGGTAGATTTTATAGAATTTTGGTTATTTCCTTTTTTTTCTTATCTTGGGGGAAATGTTTCTTAAAGGGACAGTGTGTTCCGTTTGACCACTAGATGTCGTTTTATTAAATAAAAGGTTACTTTGCTAATCTAAGATTTTAATTTTGTATTTTTTTTCCTAAAAAGAGCAAAATGATCTTTTGATTATTTTAAGTATGACTATTCACATTTGAAAATAGAATAGAATAGAATAGAATAGAGTACAATAGAATATAGAACAGAATATACCTTTATTATCATTGTTACAAAATGGGTTGTACACATTGTGACAAAGAAATTCGACGTGGCACTCCAAGTTCACATTTTGCTGAGAGAATTGAAAAAAAAAAAGATTAAAGATAATTTACACAACATTTACACAGGAAAGTGTGGGCATGGAGAGGCAGAAGATATTTACATTGGGTGTTTACATACAGTTTGGGGATCAATATTTCTACATTAACTTTTAACAAAATTGTACTTTAAAATAGGCAAATGTATATATTCTAGCGTTTAGTCACATGTTTCTAGTGAAAGAGGTCAAGACGTAAACGACGTGAAAATCTGTCTTTGAGTCAAAAATGGGAGTTCACCTGTAGTTTGAGGCCAAACAACCTAATTTGAGATTTTCTTTTTGCACAAGAGAGCTAACAGCAAATTAAGCCACTAGTCTTAGAATTCACCCAAAACTGTGAAACCACGCTGAAGGCTTTTAATATCCATGTGTAAGCCTTGTCATGTGACATCATTTTCAGGATGATGCTGTGCCAGTGGAATGAACTCAATAAAAGCTTTCCTTCCACTAGACATCACTCTGGAAAGGAAAAGAATAAACCCTGCAGTGTTGCTTGATTTAATTTGTCACAAAAGGTTAATCCAATCAAAGGAGACCCAAGTGCGTTCATAAGTTAATCTTTGGAGGAAACGCGCCAACAAATCTTTTCCTCAGACGGGCTTTGACAGAAATGAAATTCTGCTTTTAGCCGCCCAAGGTGGTGTCGTGAGGGAGGACGCGAGCGCCGTATTGAGGCCCGCGGCGTGAGGCATACAAAATAAATCTAGCGAGACAAAGAATCGACATCAGATTGCTACACTTCCCTTGACATAAGTCAACATGTCGGCCACAGGGACGAACACGACCTTCTGTCTTTAGCCGCTTGCCACAACTGACAGAACTATTGGTGGCCTCGGAAATAAGGCACCATCATGAATGCATCTCAGTTTGAGAGTAACTTTGTAACGCGTTCGTGGAATGCAATTCATACATCCGACAGCAAGCGCTAAGCCGCGCCCACCATAGATCCGGTATCCGTGTATGACAAGTGGAGCAAATATGGCGGCCGGGACAACAACGGCAACAGACTCTTTAATCGCTATTCTTGATAGAATAGCCATATCATTTCTTCCGGGTTATGCAAAAGTATCTCAAAAATAGTAGTAAAGTGTCTCAATCATTACATTGGTTGGTTGGTTGGTTGGTTGGTTGGTTGGTTCCCTTAACTACTAGTGTCGTAGGGGCACCATTTCCTGTGGTAGTGTGTCATGGGCAAGTAAACCTGGTGGTGCCCATCCCTCTCCAGGCCAACATTTGTTTCCACCCGGTCTCGAACCGGGGAACTTTAGAGTGTTGGGCTAATGTGCTAACCACTGCACTTTGGAAATGCTATGGTTGGTTGGATGGATTCCTTAACCACAAGGGTCGTAGGAGCACTATTTCCTGTGGTGTGTCTTGGGCAAGTACAGCCTGGTAGTGCCCAATTCTCTCCAGGCCAGCATATGTTTCCACCCGGTCTCAAACTGAGGACCTTTCGCGTGTTATGCAGACTTACTCATGGCATGAAGGTGTCCAAAGACACTAACCTTGTAAGGGTGGACGCAAAATGTTAGCAATCTATGAGGAAGTCGTCGGCCCTGTACCAAGTATTTGTCAGCTTTGACAGACTCTTACTGTAAATGTAGAGCAGGGTATGGAGACTTTATTGTTTTCCCTCCTAACAGACCCTCGTGAGTTTTAGATAAGTCACCTCACTCTTATTTCTAGGCGAATTTAATGCTATACATTAAGCAAAGTTTTCTTTAGCTCTCTTTGCAGATAACCTTATAAGTACCTTACCTATGACAGAACATAGCCATTCCGGAAATTTTAAAGGCGTGTCATGTATTATTTTGTGATTTTAAATTCTGACACAAAACAGTTTTTGGTGGATTCTAAAACCGTGCACATTAATGTACCTTTTTTGACCTATAAGATGACCAGTCATCAAACTTAAATAGATATAAAACAGGGTTAGTAAGAGAATAACCAAATTTAGGATTTCGAATCTACAACTATAAAATAAAATACTGAAATCAGGGGGTCAACTTTATGTGCGCATATTCGGTTGCATGTCACCAGTAGCGAATGATGGGCAACGCACTGTGAGGGCCGTGGCTAATACAGCAACAACGAAAAACGGTAGAAGAGATGAATAATTTGGTATTTTATTTGAAAATAATATTTTTTGCAATACTCCATGCCTCAGAAAAAAATAAAAATGTCTAAGACAGTAGCTAGAAATGGAAGAGCACTTTGAGTGGTTTAAAGCCAATAGACAAAATGGATATAAAGTGTCTCAGCGAAGTGTTCATTTGCAAGCTCTCAAGATCAAACAAGACAAGAAATATGAAGGCTTCACCGCTTCCATAGGTTAGGGTACACCTTGGTATCTAGTTACAAATGTACGGTCATTTGTAACTGCAGAGTTACTTTTACAATAACGTGCTACCTTGGTTGTCAGTAATCCGGGGTAACGAAATTATTTCTCAAATGAAATAACTAGTAACGGTAACTAATTACTTTTTTTTGTAACATGCCCAACACTGCTGGGGACACAATGCGAAAGAATCATTTACTCATCCCCAATCGCTGATCCTACCCACGCCCGACTACAGATTGAATAACATCAATCAAGTCGATTTCATTTAGAGGGATTAGCGGCATCCTATAAAAACGGTTCATCTCCTCTTTTTGGTATTAAAAGCTTGTATTCTCATGTTTCAATGCGATTGATAGCAGACTTTGTGTGCGTGTCGGGGGAACACGATGCAAGCATGACATGACTAAGCCGGTTGTTCGATTGGATGAAAGCCACCGGGCCAGCCCACTGATTGGCAAAGAACAGGGTTCGTGCACCTTTTTCATGGCCCATTTCAAGAGCTTTTTAAGGACTTTTAACGCCAATTTTCCAATTTCTCCAGTACGGTTAAAAGATGAAATCCGGGGAGAGTAATGTATTTTGCAGAGCCACAAATATATTGTATACATTTTGTGTGTGTATTTATCAAGACATGCTTTTTGGATTTTAAGTACATTGTGAATGGTAAATGGTAAATGGACCACATTTGTATAGCTCTTTTCAAGTCACTGAAGACCTCCCAAAGCGCTTTACAATGTACTTCACACTTACCATTCACACACACACTTATACGCCTTCTTGTATTTGTTTTTGAGATAAATCTCTTCAAATATAAGTGTGTGTAAAAATGAAGAATAGGTAGTTACATTTTCAGTTACAGGAAGCTCTTCTCATTACATTATACCACTGGGAGACGCTACCTTTATTTTTTTGCATGGCCCATAATAAATGTCCATAATTGATATGTACTCCTTGCACAATAAACTTTTTAGAGTGACCTCTTTTGGTGTAACATGCACCTGTCATCACGCTTCAAAGGACAATGCCGTACAAACTAATGCCAGCCGCCATTAATCACGAAGGAAGAAGAAATGCAACGGAAAATCCAAGCCAGCAGAGAGCATTGTTGGCCTCATTTTTAAGCAGCCTCATTGAGAAACATGGCAACAATTTCAAGCATTTTCAAGCACCTTACCCAAAATGTAAGCACTTTTCAATCCTTGAAAACGCAACATTAAAATTCAAGCATTTTGAAGGATTTCGAGCACCCGTACGAACCCTGACAGAAAGGATGACTTACATCAATGTAGTTGGCGTTGATATAGTCAGAGTTTGGGTCTCCTAAGAGAGGGTTGAGCTTGACTCTGTGGCGATCGTCTGACACAGGACAAAAAAAACACAAAACAGAATCAGACAAACTGTAATAAAAGCTTTTTTTGAACACTGTCTTTTTTTTAGATGATGACTTACATCCCAGTAAGGTATCGTGCCTCCCTTTAGTTTTGTCTTTCTTCTTTGTGCAGTCCCAGCCATCAAAGAAGCTCTACGTGGAGCACAGAATAGAAAAAAAAACATGAATTAAATGCATTCTTGGGCAACCCACTCCATTAACCCTAATGGAAATAGTGCGCATTTTGTCGAACTGTGACGAGTGTTGGTGGCTTAGTTTAAGGAGCTCTGGATTTTGTGGAGAGGTTTGATGCCATGAGCACGCTATGTAATAAAATAAAACAAAGCTGTGAGAATTGTGGACCTTTTCATATAACCACACCGACAATTTCACACAGGCTTGAGCTTACACTTGTACTGAGCGGTGAAAACAAGAATATACCACAAAATGTGGACCTTAGGTTAATGTGGATATGTTTCCACGCAGATCCTTATTAGAGGTTATGCCAGTACAAATTAAAAAAAAAAATTATGTCAACAATATGATCGATTCAACTGCCTCAAGTCGGCAAGCATGAGTGCTCTGACAAAATTAAAATAAGAGAATTCCGAGAAGGGATTTATCTTTGAGTAGTTGGCAACCCATGAGGTACTTTAATAAGTATGAAAAACAATAAGAATGTTGTGGAATAATGAAATAAAATTGAAGACATAAGCAGTAAATCCATGTGTTATTTGTATTTTATTTATTGCATATCCGCACATGGGGTGAGAGGAAGTATTTTCATCTATGCTGTGTGTTGTGCATACAGCAAATTTGAAGAGTTGACAATAACAAAGACAATGGAACTGGCAAGATTGAATAATTGGAAATTTCTCTTGGAATGTAGTACATATATTTGATATTTGCTTAGAAAACCCGCTGCAAGATTGAGTAATGAGTTTAAGGGTGAAAAAACCTTGGTCCATGGGCCATACAGTTTTTCAAACATTTGACAGCAAAACATAGTGTATTTTACTATTGTACTACTATCAACCGGTGTGTGCTCCCAGCATGCTCTTTGTATCCCCGGCACAGTTCAGAGACGAGGAGCAGGATGGTTTCCGGCAACATGCACCCATCGTTCTTTTAGCCCAAATTATAGAAATGTTAGCAACTATATGGAAAGGAAAAAAGAGTGACTATTACTTGAGTCTGCCTCGTGCATTTTCGATGGATTGTCAAAAACCGGCAAAAGCAGGCGTCATTTGATATTTTTCAATAAACGTGAGGCAAAAAGGTGAACAAATACATTTATCATTTTTGTCATAGTTTTTTTAATTTTTATTTTTTAATTATGTGTTTCTCGTTTGATGTTTATTGTGTAGTCGTATAATTTTAACATGTATTTGTTTTATGTTCTGATGCTTTATTAAAAAAATATACTCTAGTTTTGCAAGGCTTGGAACGGGTTACCACATTTTTATAGTGTATATTTAAGTTTTCAGGTTAAAAAGCTACTCCCAGAAATTAAATTCATAAGTAGAGGTACCACTGTACCAGATTTATTTGTGTAAAACACGCACCCATAATTTTGTATTAAAAATTGTAAAAAAAAAAAAAAAAATCTCAACTCAAACTAAGCATTGAAAAGGTTGTTGAATACATCCCGCTATGATTAAAATAATTAATTGACAACTATGATCACAAAACCAACATATAATTTACAATGCATTTATTTAATGTCCTCCAAAGTCTAATTCAACATCAGATACACCCGTGTTATCGTGCTTCGTCTCTGGTACCCTGAATAGAAATCATGTGATACCTAGATAAAATCAAATGCGCGTTAGACACGAATAAATACAATACAGCTCCCTGTGTCAACCTCACTGATTTATAGTCAAGCGCACCACCTCAAATGTCCGATTCTCTCTAGGAAATCTCACAATACCCCCCCTCCTCAACTCAATACATTTTCTCCTTAGATTAATATAATTCTGGTAGGTCACCCTTTTGACTACAAAACAGTGAATTCTCCTAAAGGAGAGGGATTTTCAAGCCTGGTGTATGCAATCTTATCCACCGTATTCTGTGGTATGTAAAGAGCATCGGGTTATATCTCTAGCCTGTTTTTTTTGTGCGCCTTACAGGCCGTAAAGTAAAGAAAATAACTACAGTTGAAACAATTCTGCAATGATGTGCAATGAGCATGTAAGAGGCTCAAAGCTTTTCTAACTGCTCCAGTTGCTTTTCACAGCCACGTGGAGCGTTTACTGTATCTGCTTAAAACCACAACACAACACTTCCAACACTCTCTGTAACGCATGAATAAGCAAAACATTTGGCGAGATCTTTGCACTTGTAAACAAAACAGTAACCAAACCTTTTCATTCAAAAACAGTTACAAGGCACGCCTACACTCCCGCCGAGGGTTATCTGCAGGGACTGAAATGAGTTCTACAAAGAGGTCCCCTCAGATGTCAGCACACAAACACACATTTCAAGACTGGAAATTCCCCCCCGCACCCCTTCTCGAGCCCCCTGTGGTTTCAAGCCACTGGGGAAATACGATGAAACTCTGCCAAAGTCTGCATGCTGAGCAGGGGATTACAATGCAGTCCTCCCCACAAGAGAGCAAAGAATCAGCAAAATCCTGCATCGGATTACACCCTCCTCCTCACTTCCACTATGTGCCGCCTCCTCTCTTTCAATCTTTCCTTTTTCTTTACCTCCGAACTCTTTACGTTATATCATGTGCTACTATTTTCCTTTCAACTCAAATTTTGATGCCAGACCTCGTAGCTTTTTGTTTCTCTGCCTCTCAGACATGGAGAGAGGAGCGTGGAGGGTAAAAACATATGTGGCGCGTGAGGGGGCTGTGCAATATTGAAGCCGTACAAACATGTTGAAAATTGATTAGCAATCCTCACTGGCGTGGATCAGATGTGTGGGTTGGTTAAGAGGATCAATTAAAACGAGCTGAAATAAGATGAAAGCGCTGAAACCAGAGTCAAATGCAGGTTACACAAATGAGGCATTTTTAGCATACTTTAGACTACACAGTCTTTGTTCCACGCTGCAGTTTTGTCTTTAAGGGACTTTGTGTACTATTTAGTGACCCTAGTGGTAAATAAACTTAATTCATTAATGAAAAAACTATATTGATTTGAATAACAAGCAAAAATACATGAACCGTCATGTAAACATACATTTTTTCAAAATATTTATAGGTTAAGAAATTTGTATTTACCTTAAATAAACTGTGGCTCACACAGAGGGAGCTGAGATAATTGTCCCCCATCTTGCTTTTACATGTACACCCCAAACAAAAGCTTTTTGAACACCTAAATCCTGTGCACCCTGGTCATCATGAGAGGATTACCACTTGTGAGACTCCTTCTCAAGGTTTCTCATTATCCTCATGCTGACATTTTTGAGTTTTTCCTTGCCTTCGTGTTAGTCTGAATATGTATTAATTGAAGAAACAACACTCCCAAAGTAGATGCCAACTTCATAACAACATTTGATTGAGATCTATGATCATTAACGCAAAGCTAGAAATGTTAACGCTTTTAAACATGTCCCAAGTGGTATTATTTTCTAAATTATTGTGTTTAGATTATCAAATAACTTTTGATAGAAATGCTCTTTATCTCCAAACGTTGACTAGCCACTCTGACCTCAACAAGGCAAGGCCAACCTTGGCAATGACCATTTCGAGTTCCTCAGCAAAAATTCGACTGTACCCGAGTGGATGTTGACGTTTGCGTCACGGGGAAATAAGTGCAGTAACAGCAAGTGCCGTACGTAAGAACTCCCTTACAACTCACTGTAAATTATCGATCGCTGTTTTTACAGATCCGTGGGTGTTCCTCAGGGAAATAAAACGCGTGCTGCCTGCTGGGTCGGTGTAATATGATAGTCCTCATCAATTTCCTCACTTTGAGAGACACTCCATCAAAACACATACTCCAGCAAAAAGGTGTGTATTGATTTTGTTTCCAACGGATTGTTTTTCCCACGGGGGAAGCTTTAATGAGTCTACAAGCTTAGTTCCACTGAAGTGGGGGGAAGGGTGGTCCTCAGACAACAACGCCAGGAGACAAAAGATGTTCGTACCTTCTTTTTTTATTTTAAATCAATGCAACAAGTTGAAGGTGACAGCGGTGGACTTTGCCCAAAGGTGTGATTTCAGTGCATACGGGGCACATCAAAGGGACAATGAATCTTAGGTATGTGTGCCCTAAATCTCTCAAGTAGAGTGAATGAAGCCACTGACAAAAAGGAAAACCAGCCACACAAAATTTTGTTGGCATATTGGATGATTGTTGGGATGTAACGAACTTCACATACTCGAAATGTTGCTACTCTGCTGCCATCTCTATGCTTAAAGTAATGTTCGCAGCCTCAGTCAGCTCATTTCTTGAGTACTAATAAACTCTTCTTCTTCATCATTCATTCTTTGGACTAGTATTGGTACTATATTTGTAACAGACCTTTTCTTATGTTTCCCAATTTCAGGCTACAATAACAAAAACCCAGAGACGAGGATGATTGATCATAATTGATCAATACTCTTTGGGGAACAAATATTTCTGAAGGCTATTTTGTGTTAATTTCTTAAATTTTAAGGAATTTTAAGGCGACTCAGAATTTGTTGAATACGTTTGTTTATACACGAAATACGGTTATGACATTACAACTATAGCAAAAATGGACACAATCAATTGGCCTTTTATGTTTTAATGTACATCTTTAGCCTTCCATCCATCCATATTCATTCTAATCTAATATACTGAATCATTTCATCTAAAAACACATTCAAGTTCATCTAGTAAAAATAATCAAAATAAATTGAAGTAAAACTAATCAAATCTGAAAAACGGTGACCAAACCCCCCAATTCCAACCCCTAATGCCGAGCACCAAGCAGGGAGGCAATGAGTACCAATTTTGTAAGTCTTAGGTATGACCCGGCCGAGGCTTGAACCAGCGACCTCCCAGTCTCAGGGCAGGCGCCCTACCCCAAGGCCACCGAGTTGGCTTGGTGATAATAGTAAAACAAAATTTGTGTGATAAAAAATGTACAATGTTGGATAAAGAAATGTGGTTGTTTTTATAACTGCACTGGCAAAGAAACCTGTCAGTTTACATAAAATTATGTGTTTGACTTAAATGGGCAAAATTCCTGCATTTCTGATGAAGATAATGTACAATTATTCCAGTGGTCCATTTCACAAATTAGGCTTATTGAAAACCTGGAATGGTTCAACCCAAAAGCAAAGGAAACACTGATATGGCCTTTTCAGAAATGAGGGAAAAATCTACAAAAGAAAAAGGAAAAATTATAACTGTTTTAAAAGAGACCTTACATGAGATTTGAACCAGTTACCTAAATAAGAGTCTTTGAAACTTTTCTTCAATTTATCTCAATTTTTTTTTCTTTGTCTGCCCTTTCCAGCCACACATTGAATGAAATGTGATCCTTTTTTGGGAAGGGGAGTGGCCTCAACCAAAGTATGCAAACATATATTTTGTATAAATTTCGTTCCTACTTAATGTGATTGGGGAGGGGAGGATCAATTTATTAATTAGTGGGCATGAAAGTGCACAACATTCATTGTGCACACAAGTAGTTTCTTACTTCTTTTCATGCTTCTTTTTTTATGCCATGTCGGGGTTCCTTATAAACTTTGTAGTTCAGGAGGAGTCGAAAATGACACATGCGGTTTTCCTATTGCCATTGTGACTCATTAATTCAGGGTTTCCCAACAGATGGGTCGGGACCCAAAAGTGGGTCGCAGACTTGTTTTCAGTTGGTATTTGCCTTGGCAAAATAATGCTGAGAAGAAGAGAAAAAAAAACAGCACATTTGAGAGAGGGACCACATCACATTTTATTGTGATGTTGTTGGTTTTGTTTAATTTAATTTCCTAATAATAGTGGGTCCCAAGAAAGTTAGTGATAAAGGGAAAGAAAAGTAGAAAAGAGTGAAAACAACAATCGAATCGAGCAAGGAAAATGATGTACAGTAAATGTTTTAAAATGTTATATTTGGTATCTGGTATGACAGCTTATAGTAATCAGAACTCGTCTTATTGGAAAAAATTGAAAAACAAACAAAAAAACAAACAAATGAATAAACCCACTCACTGGGGGGGTGAGAATACACAGCAGTTAGGAGTGGGACAAACATTAAATGTTAATTATAATCTGATTTTAATTTGCTGATTCAAACAGCTTTGATTTAATGCCAACAATACTGGTTTGGAAAACTGAAGATGTCCCTGTTAAAATGACAGAGCTAATTGGATTTACATTTGCCAGGCCTTCTGATAAAGCTCACGTGATGGATTGCGGTACGCCTTGCAGGTGTACATGCAAATCCAAGATAATTCTGTCACTCATGAATAAAAATGGAGTTACACAATCACTGGAAACCAGCTCACGCGGTCCAGATTAGCTTCGCTATTCGCAGTGATTAAGACACGCCGTCAGTCTTTTGCTGTGAGATCATCCCTCCATCCATCTTATAATTCGTACGCCGTTCTGGGTCACGCTTAAGTTAAAGCCATCCTAGTGGACTTAAGTGTGACGGACCAGATTCAATGTGAACTGATCGCTAGTCAGTTTTGGCGTTTGAAGAATTTTTTCCCTTTTGAGACTGCTGTTGACCTGAGAACAAGCAGTCGTGTGAGACTGCTGTTAACCTGAGAACAAGCAGCCGTGTGTCCAACCGCCATGCGGACACAGGCAAAAATCAAACTTTCAAACTACAAACTAAAGTTTAACATAAACATTAGTTTTTTAGAATAATTTCATAGAAACCAAATTCATTAGACACAAACACTAAGAAATGTGTTAAAGGAAAGTTAAAGTCTCCTGGGGCCTATTTCACAAAGAAGGTTCAACAGGTGGTGAATCTAACCCTGACTTCTGAGTTATGCCACACTGACATTTGTTTTTTTGAAAGCAGGAATAAAAGGTGGATATATTTTACTATCTTTGCTTTAAAGTGTGTAATCCTTTCATTCAATACATTCCATAAGTGGAATTTCTTTCAGGATTTTTGTCACAGCTTGACATTAGGGTGGTCCTGAAGTCAGACCAATTGAGAAGCAGTAATTTTTCTAATGAAAAATCTCAAATCTATCTATATTAACTTTGTAATTATATATATATATATATATATATATATATATATATATATATATATATATATATATATATATATATATATATATATATATATATATATATATATATATATATATATATATATATATATATATATATATATATAATATGGGCAGCACGGCGGCGCAGTGGTTAGCGCGTGTGCAGCACAGTTTTAAGGTCTTGGGAACCTCCTGTGTGGGTTCAAATCCAGCTACCGGACCTTCTGTGCGGAGTTTGTATGTTCTCCCCGTGCTTGTGTGGGTTTCCTCCGGGCACTCCGGTTTCCTCTCACATTCCAAAGACATGCAATTCAGGTGGATTGGCCGGTCCAAATTGTCCCTAGGTGTGAATGGGCGAGCAAGTTGTCTGTCCCCGTGTGCCCTGCGATTGGCTGGCAATCAGTTCAGGGTGTCCCCTGCCCACTGCCTGATGATTGCTGGGATGGGCTCCAGCACCCCGGCGACCCTACTGAGGATAAGCGGTGCTGTTGATGAGAAGAGATGATATATATATATATATATATATATATATATATATATATATATATATATATATATATGAAAATATCATTCATGCACATTTATGAGACTTTTGCCGGGCCAGAAAATCCTGCTGGCCAGCCATAATCTTCTTGTGGTATGGGAAATACTGCTATTCTATTCTATTCTATTCTATTCTATTCTATTCTATTCAAGATGAGCCTTAAAGCAAATAGTTGAAAGTAGAATTTAGATGTAAGATCTAAAACTCGAGCCCAAACCCGGCCCGGAATTTGGGGCAGGCCTAAAATGTTGATCATTACGTTTGGCGGGGACACCCGGTACAACTGTCTGACAGCGGGCACGTGGCGCTGTAGTGGGGTAACCCAAATCCCCCTTCCTTCCTCTTCCCGAGTTCTTATAGACAAAACGTGATAGTTCGGGTTTGCTTCGGGCTCTCAAATCAAGTTGATTGGTCAGGCTCGTGCTGGTTTTGGGCTACTATACCCCTGTACCGGGTCGAACTAGATTATTTAGGACCAATCTTACCCTTACGACAAACAGTGTCAGCTCACCTCGTACTCCTGCTTGAAACCGTATCCCTCGGCCGTCTTCATCTGGTTAATGTGCTGCAGCAGGTCGGCCACCCGGACGGCAGGGTGCAGCTGCCCCGTGTGGTAGGGCGAGCCCTTACGTCCGCATGGGTGCCTCGGCGATCCTCCCAGCAGGCTGCTCGCCTCGTTCACTGAACTGCGTGGGTCGCCTACAAAAAGGCCGTTTGTCAGCTTAAATTCACTGAAATGTTTTACGGGCCGCACATTGACACGGGCCTGAGGGTGTTCTAGAAAAACAATGTGCTACTATTAGGATTTCAGCAAATGATTTGCCAGTTAACAGTGAAAGAAGTTCAGCATGTCCATGCCTTGAGGTGTTAAACCTTTGCCAGCACCTCTTGCTATGCTACGCAAATTTGAACTTCTGATTCATTTCTTAAAAAGTTCCCCCAACAACAGACTACTGCAATATAAACACAGAGCCAACAAAAAGATTGAACTCATTTCTTTCAAAAAGAGAAATAACATAGTACTAAAACTCCAGGAGGAACCTCTTGTGCCAAATAAGCCTGGAAAATCTCTCTTTTTGATTAAAGTATTAATTTTGCAGTAATTTTGTTCTCAGTCAGAATAAACTGCAGTGAATAAGCTTCTTGTAAAAATTAAATAAATAAAGCATGTGTTTGGATGTCATGGAGTGTCAAATGCTTTGTTTTAAGTTACATATTTATACATCAAGTCAAGTCACATTTGTATAGCCCTTAATCACAAAATGTCTCAAAGGACTGCACAGGTTACAATTACACCATTACTAATCCTACAGCATAGGTAATCAGTGAGGGACAACTTGTGAAGGTCACATGTGTTAGAATGTTTATTTATTTTCTTTAATTTACCAAGCATCACAAGTATGTGTTTTTGTTTTCTTTTCTTTTGATCTCACAGGGGTACATGGTTAATGGATACCATAACCTTGATCCTAAGTATTAACTCACAATATTATCTTATCATTTGAAAGCTTCATTTTGTGTTTGTAAGATTTATTGCTCCAATGGGGGATATTTGACCACTAAACACTACCTCATACGAATATAATGGTACTCATGTCTATGTTCTTGCACATGTCGACTGCTACGTTTACTGATCACCTTGCACAATGTCTGACCATTTCCTTTTTCTGCACTATGATGTCTATGTTTGCACCAATGCATATGCTGACTATTTTTTTTTTTTTGCACTATGATGACTTTGCACCAAATGCAACATTGCACAACCCTTACGATACCAACGGTATCACGACAACACTGTATGTAACATCCCACATGCCGACATTTCTTGTGTAAATACCATGTAAATTATAACTATAGCCTTATCCCCCTTATTTTATAACCTTATCTTCTCTGTTCCTTTATCTTCTTGGCTCATACCTTATGTGAATGTGTAAAACTGGAGTGTCATGCCCAATTTCGTTGTCACAATATGTTAACCCATTTTGTAACAATGACAATAAAGGTATATTCTATTCTATTCTATTCTATTCTATTCTATTCTAAATGACACTGTGTTGTCTGGTACGAGCTTTGGCCAGTAATACACGGCAGAGCATGGCGGCAGGATGACGGAAGAAATACAAATTTCCCGTCTTATGTTTTTTTTTTTTAATAAAATAAACATTGGTATAATTTATGTAATTGTGACCAGTATTAAAATCAATGTGTATTTATTACTGGATGTACGTGTCTTTGTACCAGTAAAAACAGAAAATAAGAGCAGCACTGCTAAAAGAGACAAAAACGATTACATATGGCAATTTTCATTCATGTAGAGCACGCTGTATGACATCTGAAATATAAACCTTGCTGTCTAAAGATGTAACGATTTAAAAGCTGTATCATAATAATAAAAAAAAACATACGACCATACTCATTGTGTAGGCCAAGAAATTTATTTGGGGGCCGCCGGAGCTCCGACCTGGTTGAAGCTAGGCAAAAGTGGGTTTTCCAGAAAAAAAGAAGATGGTTTGCATTTATATTGCACTTTTCAAGTCAATGAAGACCTCCCAAAGCGCTTTACACTTTTCACTTTTACACACTAACTAACAGATAGCAGCATCTGCCGTGCAAGGCAACTACCTGATATCGGGGGCATTTGGGATTCAGTGTCTTGCCCAAGGACACTTCGACATATAACACGGAGGAGCCGGGAATCGAACCTGCGACCTCTTCCCAAGACAAGCGCTCTACCTCCTGAGCTAATGCCTGCCCTATCTAAAAATAAAAAGCATTGTGAAATAATGTGATATAAATGAATTGGTAATATATGTATTTAAAATTTGTGTGGGCTCCACTTACATTCAAGGGACATGAACATGACATTAACGATCACATAAAATTCCATTTTCTCCAATACTAGAAGGTTGAGGAATGTGCATTTATTTGATATAACATGAATAAAGCCAGGCCTCAGAACTGTGAGGCGGACTCGCTAACCAATCATGCACTGTGCCGCCAGACAAAGCATGTAATAGAGAAAGTTCCGAACAGTTGTTGAAAAATAAACAGTATAATGTCATCGTGTAACCATTGCCTGTCATATTCACAAATGTTCTCAATCTTTTATTGTCTTTGACACTGCATATGAATGAGCAATCGGTTGTCAAATCACAATCCTGACTTTAATGATGCACCAAATACACCCTTGCAATAGAGCAGGGGTGGCGAACACATGCGGCTCTAGAGCCAATAAGAATGCGGCTCTTTGCCTCATATTTTCTATATACTGTGGCTCATTGCCTTGTTTCATGTTCAGTTTTTTTGTGTGTATTGAGGGTGGACACTTTCCTTGAAATCAACACATGAACAATACTTGTTGTATTGTAAGAAGAGGAGTGTGTTATGGGAAATAATGTTTTTAATTGTGTGTGTTTGTGTGTGTCTGTCTGTTATGGCAAGTCAGTGCGGGGTGTGGCTCTGACTCTCACAGTTAAAAATGTCGGCTCTTTGTTTCAAACTTGTTCGCAGCCCCTGCAATAGAGCCTTTGAATAAAAACCTCAATTTTTTAAACCTTTTCAAAAAATATTCTCCATTTATCCTAACAATGACATTGTCATCATTTATTAACCCTGAAAAAAGTGGGAATGATTCCTGAATAAGGTTGTATTTATGCTCTACAATAGGGGCCTCAAAGTCAAACGGACAGAAGGCCAAATAAATGAAAGAAACAATGACTACAAACTGAGGTTCGAACCGATCAAACTTTTAAAATGTATCAAAATGACGAATATAGTTTAGAGAACCGACCGTAAACCCAACAAATAAGTACCAAACAATGGAGAAGTATTTTCTTACAGCCTTGCCAGTAATCTTCCATTTTAGCAGGCAAAAAAGGTAAATATTTACTTTGTATAAAAACCCCGGCATCGTGAAAAGTAAATGAGAGAAGACAGCATTGTTCAAGCCCATAAGTAGCAAAACGTTTTCATTGCAATAAAGATGTTCTACATTCACTTCAAAGAAAAAAAAATGATAAAGGCAATTTTCTATCATTAGTTACGCGTAACTGTCCACCATCTTGCTGCTACAGGTACTGAAAAAAATAAAACTTATGAAAGGCTGGTCGAAAAATAAGAAGAAAATCTTGCTTTTTGGTCACTTTGCATCTCTATTGTTTTTATTCTTTTTTAGCACTCGTTAACACACTGTCCATTTAAACTTTCATATTAAAGCGAGGTTGCTGGGAACATTTGGCTTGCAGGCCACAAGTTTGAGACCCCTGCTGTAATCATTATAAAGTTTGGCCCATAAATACATCCACAAATGCGAAACTTGTATAAGTACTGTGTGGGAAACACATCTGTCTTCTCCTTGTCATCAGATTGCCAAGATAAAAAAGGGCAATCAATTCAAAGAGAAATGACAAGAATCACAAATGACTTGTAGACTGAGACATGTCTCTGGCCCAGAAAGACAGAACCAACAGGGAGTACAATTTGAGCAACCATTTTCAGCACCTGGAGATGCCACAAAGGAATTTTAGAAAGCAATTTGTGTCTTACCTCGGGTTCCGCAGGTGTGTGCATCCATGAAGGAAAGAGCCATTCTCTCATCCTCCTGGAGGGTGCTTTGGTCAGTAAAACTGCGCTCCATGGAACCCATGTGGCTCTTGTCCTGGCGATAAGTGATGGGTGTCTTGTTCATGTGCACTGGTTTCCTATTAATGAGAAAGATTGGGAAACGCATTATACTCAGAAGGTCAGATTGACTTCTCAAATACAGTGGTACCTCTACGAGCACCTCTAGACACGAGAATTCTGTTGCCAGTGTTTGTCGACTGGTCTGACTTCAGGACCCACCATTCCACCCTAATGACAAGTTGCGTCCCAAATCGAAAAAACATTTCCACTTCTACAATTTATCGGAAAAAGATTGGTGCACTTTAAAGCAAAGCTAGTACAATATATTTGCCTTTCCTACCCCCCAAAGACCCCAAAATGACCAGCAAAACAAAAATGATCTCAGGTAACATATACACAGGGATATAAGCCTAAATTGCATCTAAGCGACCACCTAAAACCACTTTAAAATAGCCACATACTGAAATAAATTTCAAAATATTAATAAAATGTGTTCCTAAACAATGATGATTATCAAATTATGCATACAATTAAGATGAATATATCAGTGAAAAAACAAAGTATAACATTTGTACACTATTAAATAATCTTAAGGCAGTGCTTCAATGGCAGAGACTTGTATATTATTTTTGTATTTTGCAATCATTTCTTTCTTTAAATTGTTGTGTCACTTTTTGCACTTTTTCTTTCCCTTATCACTAAATTTCTTTGGACTCCTAATTACGGGAATAAAATCCAACAAAATCACAATAAAACGAAATGTCCTTTACGAACACAATTGAGACATTGGCTGGACAGGAAGACCAGGGCATGATCACCAGCTACTGTTAAAGAGTGTAATTGATCCTCTGTTTCTTTGTATTTTCCCAAGGCAAAGGCCCGCGACTCATTGAAAATGGATCCCGACCAACCATCTCATCTTATCTCATTAGCTGCACCGCTTATCCTCAGTAGGGTCGGGCAGTGGGCAGGAGGACACCCTGAACTGGTTGCCAGCCAATCACAGGGCACACAGGGACAGACAACTCACTCGCCCATTCACACCTAGGGACAATTTGGACCGGCCAATCCACCTGAAATGCATGTCTTTGGAATGTGGGAGAAAACCGGAGTGCCCGGAGGAAACCCACGCAAGCACGGGGAGAACATACAAACTCCGCACAGGAAGTCCAGTAGCTGGATTTGAACCCACACAGGAGGTTCCCAAGACCTTAGAACTGTACCGCACACGCGCTAACCACTGCGCCGCCGTAGTATCATTTTGAAAGGGAGGCGGAGACAAATCTCATTGGATTCGTTTATTTTAAAAAGACCAGTAAAAAGTGATGGCATTGCGGGTCCAGCTGAAAGGCAAGAGTAGGTGATGGATAAAAACCAAAACAGGCAAAAATAAAAATGGTACTGTAATGTAAAGCTACAGTAACTTTAATTTTAAGTGTACAGTAAGTGCTTACATATAATCAAATGTTGTGTGCTGTCACTATTCCCGCAGCGCCCTCCCGACTCCCTCAACTCTGCACCACGCACACAACTTTGGGACGTCGACTCAGGTTCCTCCATTGTAAGTGCTGATAATAAAGTTTTTATTTTGTTAATATATTCTTATATTTATCTTATTACTGTATTTTGTTATTTTTTTATTACGATTTCAATGTGTTTTATAGCTGAATAGGGTTAGGTTTGCTCCTATCGGGAGGTCGGGAACAAGCCAATCAGATTTTAGTTATTTCATATCGACAAAATTCAGTCATTACACGAGCATTTCAAGCTATGAGCACGATCGTGGAACGAATTGAGCTCGTATGTAAAGGTACCACTGTATTTGTATTCAGTTCTGCTGCGGAAACCAAAGCACAAGCATGTGTTAGATGGATCACAAAACAATGGAAAAGAAAAAAAAGAGCCATAATCACTTACGGATAATAAGAGTAGTAGTTCCTTCTGGCAAGAGTGTAAGAGGAGGTGGAGGAGGAGGAAAGAAAAAAATCAAGAAGAGATGTATCATGATCACAATGTCAGTTGAAAGCAGAATGCATTGATTACAGTAAAAAAAGAAGCATGTGATGCACACAACAACATCCACTCGACAGGTGCTGAAACGCTACGCGAGAATGTTCCCGTCATTGGGAAATGTCTCTTGTGGTACACTTCAAGCGCAAAATCATGCGGCCTTCCTGTCACGGCAAATTCGGCAATCAATTATCCTAAAGGAGGGAAACGTCATGGTCTCTCAACACAGAAGCTGGAGCTCATTTGGGAAAAGTGCAGACTTTCAAAATGGATGTTATTCAAAAGCACTCAGAAAACTGTGGTAGCATTTTAATACCATTTTCTGTGCCGATGTATAACTTTATAGTTTGCGTGCTATATGTGCTAACATTCAAAAAGAGGAATCCTTCAAAGACAGTTGTCCTTGCTGTGACACTAGTTTTCTGGAAAAATGGGCTAGACTTAAGTTAAAAAAAAAAAAATAAAAATAAAAAAAAAAAAATATATATATATATATATATATATATATATATATATATATATATATATATATATATATATATATATATATAAAATAATAATATGTTATATTAATCTGATGAAGCAGAGGTGGATGATTTTGATCATTATAAGTACTTTATTTTCCAAACTAAAGGGCACATCTAAAAAAAACAAATTGGTTAGAAAGCTGAAAGTATGCATTGTAATCTGGTACACCTTATACTAGTGGATACAATTGTAAATGCATTGTTATAATTCAATGATGCTGCATACATGAACTGTTCTGCCTTTGAGAACCATAGAATGATCTTCGAGTGCCATTGTCCAAATAAAAACCAATGAAGGAAAGAAGTCTGGTGTTTCTGGACATCGTTGGTCAGCTGTCTTGCTGGCAAAATTGGGGATACTTCGGAGTAAGGACAGCACAGTAACCATTTTGCTCTTGCAGGCACTTTGGGAGGCCAATGGCGCAGAGTATCAAACATGTTTGATAATTTTGGCACTTGGTGTGCGGTAGAGGAAAGATCTCGGGCTGGGCTCGGTCTTAAAACTTCAATCATGAAGCCAGGCATCTATGGCTGTTTTTTTTTTTTTTTTTTTTTTTTTTTTTAAATGTATACGCCATGTGTTCTAGGTTTATTTTTCTTCATGGAAGAGCTGCACAACATGCATGCTACCCTGACAAACTCGTAAGAGTGAATTTTGCAGTGTCTGACAAGCCGTTCGTTGTCGGAAAAGACAAATATCACATATTCGAAGTATTCAGCGAAGCGTGCATGCTGTGCACTTCGAAGCAAGTTTTATCAGGCTGGCTCACTCAAATACAATTAATCTGTCGGGCTCGGGCTGGTTCGAGGAAAAGGGAGGAAAACGGGAACTTGACGCATGCGCTCTAAATATAAAACACCGCGATGACGTGTTTGACCGAAGTTTAATTTTATCCTTGAGGAAGCAAATGGTCTGTTGTAGAGATGGGAATTCCGACTCTTTTTAGAGAACCTTATTTTTCGGCTTGGTCCACTAAAAAGGGCCGGCTCTTTCAGCTCCCAAACGGCTGTCTGGGTTGTTTAATCCATGTATTACCATTTATTATGTATTATTATGAATGACTTAAAAAGCGGAAAATTTAAAAAAAAAAATTGAAAAACACAGGAAACATTAAAATAAAAAGAAGATAAACTACAAAACCATTTTAACCTTTTTATACTCAACAGATTTAAAGTCAACAGCACAGAATCCCTGAAAAAAAATGCGTTATTACCTATCGGAAAAAATAGCATCTTGAAGGGATCCCGGTTCTTGATCCAGGAGTCGGCTCATAAAGCAGTTTTGTTTGCGAACGACACAAGTCTGTTGCCACGGCATCCACCAATGACATTCTTTTCTTTCGGCACATTGGTAAATACTGTATTTATAACCGCTATGTTTCTATAGTGTAGTCGCTATTTTGAATGGTGTTATGATCCGAAAACATTGGACGTAAACAACTTGGAGGAGTTTAAAAAAACGTGCCGCAGATGATGGCGTCAGGTGTTGGTATTCTGCAGTAAACACTAAAGATACCAAATTCGCCACGCGGTTGACGTCGGTTAAGCGCAGGGCTTAACCAAGCCAATCTTTTGAAATCTTGGTGTGTCCAGTTTGATCTGTTGCCAACCAAGCCAGAAGGAGTTGTTAAGCCTCTCTTTATTTCATACTCAAGGCAGCTGGCGTAAAGTCAACCTGGTTCTCTCAAGGCGGCATTTTGTAACAGTTGTCCATGCCCTTGTCACCAGCAGGACAGCTGTAATGGACTCTCTGTGGAATTCCACCCCTCTGCCATTTGTCACATGCCAATGGCACACAAACAGACACCTAAAATGAGAATATTTCCCCATTTTAACAGTTGATACGTTAAATCTGATTTTAATATTAGACACCTCCAAAGGAGATTGCCTTGGATGCCAATCCATTACTTTGACTATAATTGCACACTTTTATTTGTTGCTTTGACTCTTATCAACTGTTTACATCATTGTCACTATTGGCCAATTATGTTTACGTTATTTGATTTTGACTCTCTTTTGGACAGATTAACTTTTATTCCCTTGGAGGTTCGATAAAAATAAAAAACTCAGGGGAGGGCTTTAGAACATAGTTTGAGGTTTTGGCTTTCTTTCCTGATTTCCTTGCAAGTTTAAAATCCGTTGATATCTTCTTTCCTTATTTTGAGTGTGAACTTATTACTAGTGCATTTAGGAATTCATTTGAAAATGATCTTAAGTCCACATGCATTTTAAGGGTTTACTGCAAAAAGTAAAGGCCTAAAATAAACGATTTGAAAATTTTGTAATGTATTGTCATTGTTATGAAGCAAGCTTCAGACCTTATTGCTTCACTGGCAGGTACTTTCGCTCATTTAAAAAACAGTTTATCTCATTGAATTTTATGGCAAAATGAGAAAAATGTGCTTAAAATAGAATAACGTATCTGTCATCTGCAAAATGGGCTCATTTTTGTAAAATACATCATCTTTTAAGATATAGTAAAAAAAAAAATAAGTAACACCTAAAATGATCCAAATAATCTGCCAGTAGACTAAAAATGTAAGCTTAAAACACAATTCTATTCTATAGCATATGAATAACCTATATTTTATGTTGACAATATATGTGTATTATTTGCCCTCATGTAGGTTTTAGATCAGGGGATGGTGTCATAATAGTCTGTGGTTTGCAATGATCTGTGGTCTGTGCAGCCCTTTGAGACTCTTTGTGATTAAGGGCTATACAAATAAACATGACTTGACTTGACTATTGTTGTAGTATTGCAGCTCCTTGTGTCACTCCAAAATAGTGAAACCACAATAAAGTTAAACATTTACATGCATACAATGTATTTACTTTTGAAAATGTTTTACTTTGATGGTTGCATTGGTAGACGTTATTAAAGGGACACAGAGTAACATTTAACCACTAGACTTCATTGTATTGTGTAGTGCAATCGAAAACAAGTGCTAATAAGCACAAGGAAGATAACACAGTACAGAGTCTCAAGGTGACCATAAAGCCCCATTGTACTCACATTTTTTGGTACTTGTAGCTTCCTCAAAGCGAGGCTAATGTTTTGTAAAATAAATTCATATTTCTCAGCATACAAGTATACTTAAAATGTACGTTTAAATGACATTTCATGTATTATTGCTTATGTTCAAACTCAATAATATGTTTTTTTAATGACTTTTTGGACCACAAGGATGCGCTTAAGTAACACACACCGTCACTTTTCAAGGCTTGAAAAAAATAAATATAACAGGAACCTAAGGGGTTCATTGGCTAATAGTCTCTAAAAGCACACCCTTTTCCTCCCAATTAGCATCTTATTTATCCTCCTGTCCTGCGCTCGGTGTGTGTAATTAAGTAGCTAATTGAATTGCATCAGCCGGTAATTAAATACTTCACATACTGAGATGGGCTATGCAGATGAGAATTGTTGGTCCCTTTGATACATTAAAAAGCAGTGAGAGCGATGAAAACAATCAACGCCAAACCAAGGGCAACCTTCCAGGAAAAAATGGCTTCTGAATCCAACCGGGAAAAAAGGGAAATAAATGAAGGAAAAACCATGGAGGCGCGTATAATGAGGCATGCTTGATACCAGGGGTCGGGAACCCTTTGGACTCAAAGAGCCGTGAAAACAAAATATTTTGATTTTATTTTAGGAAAGAACCACACCGTATATTTTAAGACAAAATTCAACAAAACCACTAAACCTGCTCTCCGAACAAAAGGTAAACATTCAGCTCAATTTATTTTACTGTGTGACGTTTGATGCTTGGATAAAAGAAACATGAATAATGCCGGAGCTTGTGTTCCATCTCATCAAATATACTGCTTAAAATCCATCTCTCTCCTGCAGTTATTTATGATCGTTGAGGCTCATTTTGATTGTAATTTTTGTGGCAAAAATATGGTTTTAAAACAAGGTGCGAGCAGAGTTCTTTTGCAAAAATCTAAAAGTACTGCAAACCAGAAGGATTTGCTGTCATGTTTAGGTGTTTAGAGTTTGTTCTGTGGATTTTTATTATAATCTGTCATCAGTGAGCATAGATTGTTTAATGAGCTTCATTATAAAATATTCTTTGGAGACGTACAACATAAACGGTGTCTGTTGGTGTAACACCGTGAGTGCAGGCCAGGCATGTCAAACATAAAGCCCGCAGGTCCTAAGCGACTAATTAGATCAGGGGTCCCAAATTCGTGGCCCTGGGCCAATTGAGGCCCCCAGGATGATAGTTTGAGGCCCCAGCCATAATAAAAAAAGTTAAAGGGAGAGTGTGCATTATTTTACCACTAGATGTCACTGTATTTACTCGTGCCACCGAGAACGAGTGCTAAAAGCACAACGGATGATGACAACATACGGAGAAATAAAGTGACCAAAGCGCACCTTAAAACCTTTAAAAAGAAGAGAAATAGGAAAAGAAGAGAATAATTAGAAGACAAAATAAGACCAAAAACTCGAGAAAAAAAGGAAAAGAAAAATGAAAAGGTAAAAGCAAAATTTGCATTTTCTTTCTTTCATTTTTGTCTTTTATCTCTTTAATTTATTGTTTTTCTTTCTTTCCTTCTCCCTTTATTTTTCTCCACTTTCCCCATTTTTGTTTTTTCTCCCCTACTTTTCTCTTTATTTCCCCTTTTCCCCCTCTTTTTCATATTTCTTTTTACAGATTTTTATTATCTTTTTTTTTAAATGTGTTCCTTGATTTGTATTTCTCTGAGAAAGGCTGGGTAAAAATAGGAAGGAAAAGGTTGAATTTTGCTCACTTTCAGTCTCGGCAGTTTATGGTCTTCCTCTGACTCGTTTTTGGTTGCCCTAGACATTACAGCAAAATCTAGTGGACAAATATAAAACATTGTCCCTTAAAGAGCAGCGTAATGTTTTCATGAGCGCTGTTTCTGTGGAAAAACATATTTGGCCTAATCTTTTTTTTTTTAAATGCAAACCAAATGCTCTATCTGGCGACTAAAGGGCAGCGTTTGTATAACGTGGCGAGTTGGTTCAGATTTAAAACTGCTTTCACTCAACTGTTAAAATAAACCAGTTAACACATTTAATGCTAAACATGAAGAAAATTTCTCCCCATTGTTTGTGAATAAATGTGTTGTGTTGTGAAAAGATCCTTTGACATGCGTGATAATATCTAGGGTATATTACAAATTTAGGCTGTATGATAGAGCATCATATCAAAAACGAGGCTAAAAATTTTTAGCACACCTCAGAACAGAAACTTTGGGTCCGGCCCCAGAGCCAAACTAAATTTGACATCCCTGGGGGTAAACTGTAGTTGAAACTTTACCCTATATACTTTGGATTGAACAATTGGCATACTGTGTTGCTTTGGCTTCCCAAACACTGAATTTGCAAAGTCACAGGGACGATGTGGCTTGCGAGCCATATGTTCCCAACCCCTGCTTTATACCAATCAATAACCTTACCCTTTTTTAATGATAATGATGACAGCACCCAGCAGGAGGATGAGCACCACCAGGCCTCCCACGCACACACCAAGGATCAGGCCCATCTCCTCTGAGTTTTGGGACACCTCCAAAGCCTTGCGGTGGTCTTTGCAGGCAGCTGTGGGAAAAGCAAAAACACCGACTTTAAAAAGCGCCGCCGCTTTACAGTGGCGGAAGGGGCTGCAGAATTGATTCGAGGAGACGGCGTTGAAAGTTGATGTGGCGACGGGCAGAGAAAATTCTCGTCTTTGAAAAGCTTTTTGCGCACTTCTCACGCACGACCCCCCGTTCCGCAGCAGGTAGATACTTTCCCTACCACAATGCAGCCATTCAAATTCGCCTGACTAACGACGACATCTGCTGAATTCTAATGGCTTTCTTAATGCCATCACCGCATTTCAATAGCAGTGATATTTCAAAAGGTCTTTTTAAATTGCTAGCAATAAAAAAAGCGTCATGCAAATAAGGAAGTGACACATTTCGCCCGTGTAAAAAACTTAAAGCTGGTGTTCTGCCGAAACACCCTACCCTTCTGAGACGTCCTGACGGCTAATCTGACAGCAAATTTGTTTTCTTTATAAGTAGAACAAGCAACATGGAAACTCAGAATTATTGCAAACAGAACTTTTACCGATTATATAAAACAAGGGCTGGCAAGCATACATGGACTGCGTGATTACTGGAGTCAACAAACACCATGCCAAATTGCTAAAACAGAAAAAAATCCTTTGTCAGAAAACAGTATTTTGGAAAAGTTAAAGAGTCAAAGAAGACTCAATAAAAACGAAAATCTTAAGTACTCAACACTTTCAAAGGCTCTCATGATAGATAGGATAAGGTTAATGCAACATCCATTGCAGCCTGATCATCCTGGACAGGGGATACCTCGTGTGCGGTCCCTTCTCAAGGTTTCTACATTTCCCTCATGCTGTGGTTTTAAAATTTTTCTTTGCCCTCATGTAGGTTTTAGATCAGTGGATGTTGTAATAATAGTCTGTGGTTTGCAATAATCTGTGGTCTGTGCAACCCTTTGAGGCTCTTTGACATATTCCGTGAACTCGCTACCTGGGCCATAATAGTAAGTTTTGATGGGTTGGAAGAAATTTCAAAACACCGGGCCGCAAAGAAAGAAAAATAATTTCCATTATTTTTTACCAAATGTTGTTTTACGACAATGCGAGGTTTCAGACTGAATTTGAACCAGGGCTTTGAGCTGGTACGTTTGAATTAAAATCTGTGTGGTTTGCACAGGTGGGCTCAGTTACTTGTTGGACGGTGCAACTGTTACGTTGGAAACAAGGTGGCCCGCCACTCGAAGACAGAACGACAGATGATTCAAAACAAACGTATGTGCTCATAGACAATTAGCATAGAGAATGGTCATACAGGTCATGCTGGAACGATTGCAAACAGACTCGGCAACAAAGTTTGAGGATGCGTAGATACTTAAGTCTAGAACACTACACAGTGACCACATGGTTAGTAGGCGAGTTTTTTTTTTCAATTACTTGGTAAGCAGATGGACATGACATTTTGCGTTAAATGTTACGATAGCGACCAGGGTGTGTTGAGATGAGCCCGTCTGCCTGAGATCCAGAGATGCAGTGTTCAATTCCAGCTACCAGCCTCCTTGTGTGGCGTTTGCATGTTCTCCGCGTGCCCTCATACTCATATTTTCGGCCATATTACAAAAACATGCCTGGGATGGGCCCAACACCGCAGCGACCCTCGTTAGGGTAAGCGGTTCAGAAAATCAATGGTTGGGATTTTGGCATGATGTTACTTTCAAGGACATCTAAACGTTCCACATGACTAGACAGTGTTTTTATACTCATTATCACTATTATTAATGTGGATATTATAATACATTTTATAATTGTTGTATTATTATCGTTTATATTATTTCAGAAAAAGTACAAAAAAGTTAATGCCTCTCTTGAGCCGGCCCATGAAAATATTGTCAGACAATGAACCAGTCCGTGGTACGGAAAAGCCCACTCCTGTAGCTCACAAGCCCCGCTACACGTCCCTCACGGGGGAGATTCCTTTGTATGGTTCGCAGTGCTTGCTCATCTACTTTTTTTAGTGGCCATCAGTCTCGCTCAGGGCCTTGACGGACCTGCAAACAGAATTTCCTTTACGAGGCTGGTGGAACATCTCCCAAGCGTCAGAAAGTCAGAGCGGGCCTGAGGATACGACTATATCTCACAGCCTGCAGGGGACAAATGTGTTTTTTGGGGCAAGGAAATTAAAACACAGCATGTTGTGACAATTTGTTGCTTCTGGCTGTCAGGATCTGGCACTTCACGCCTCCCCTAGGGGATGCCAAATTTGGGGGGAGTGGCTGGAGAGTTCCTGCTCATAATCAACGTCAACAAAAGATTTGCAGTATTCAGGCTCCTTATATTGGTTGGCTCTGACTCCAGAGGCTCTAAAGTCATTGTCATTGCCACGGTCACATTGTTTCTTGTTTGGACATTCTGTTGGTTGTTTTAAGACCATTTCTTTGTTTTTCTTTGTTACTTTGTACCTGAGTTTATTCATTAGACATCTTCTTTCTGAGCACGCCTGTCTCGGTTCCTTTTTCCCTGGATTTTTCTTCTATACATTATAGAATACCCCGACAAACGAAGGTCCCAGCAGGAGGCCTCAGGACCCCTGTTCTGGATCCACGCCAACACCTGGCCACTGTACTGGCTCCACAGCACTTCTGTCTCCTGTTCCGGAGGCGAAGGACCCTCGAACGCTTTTTTCCCATTCCATACATCACAAAACAGAACATTTGAGGAAAAAGTCACAGCATCTGGAAATAGTGTTCTTCTTGAAGGTTCCAATTCATAAAACCCTTATACTCGGTTACTTTAAATTGCTCAAGCATCAAGACATTTATATGACGTAAACCTTTCCAATTTTGTTTCCAACTGCTAACGCGGAATATCCATCAAGCTGAACACAAGCATGAAATGGATTTCCATGTGAATCTGCGCATTTGCCAGTCGCCCCATGTTGGAAATTGGCGCTTAGCGGGGGAAATGAAAGTCTATTGTGGCATTGAGCCTGCCAGCAGATCCTTAATTAAACTGTCACCTGGATGTTGAAATGTAATCTCCAGTTTTTGTATCATTTGCCTCCACTTGGCTGGTGGCGTGCTGCCTGATAAAAACAGCTTAGGAAAGATGATGCTGACTCCATGTGAAAGGCCGAATTATCACTGTGATCACACTCGAAATCGAAGCTATCGCACTTAAAAATAAGCCTTGGGATAATGTTCCTTCAATTACCCATTTTTTTTTTCAAATAACAAAAGGTAATGTTTAATTCTTCTTAACTGCCAGGTTCGTGAGGGCACCAGTGAGTGCGCATCCCTGGACAGTTCTCTCCACGGCTGACGGTTCTTTCCCTGAGTTTGGGTTCTGGCAAAGTTATCACCAGTCCAATCCTTGATGATGTCAGGCCAGTTCGTTTTCCGTTTTCCAGTCCTTCTGCGCCTTTGTACTGTGCCCTTGAGAATGACCCTGGCCAGTCTTAATGATCTGCAGTTTTCTTCTGTGCACAGTTAACAACAGTTCCTCCAACATGCCCTCTGATGGTTTTGTTTGTTACATGGGCAATATAGCTGATGCCTTGCAGTTTACTGCAGCATCGCATCTCCATGGCCTGGACTTTCCTTTCCAACTTTCCTGTGAGAGTCCACATCTGGCAAAAGTACTTAATCTCCTATAGTAGGTTAGGCAAAAACTAAAAAGACTTTCAGTCAGAGCGTGGGACAATAGGAAATCTCAGCTTATTTCTTCACGTAAAACATTTTCACTTTCCACAATGCACCCAACATGTTTTTAACCATTCGAGAAAATACAGCATATCTCAATTTCTATCCTGTTGAAATGTTTGATGATTAACTTTAGTTTGGACACATTTGTTGTTTTAAATAATTTAAAGCGTTTTTTACAGCATGCAGCTGGTACAAAATGCTGCAGCAAGGCTTTTAACTAAGACAAGAAAGTTTGATCACATTACCCCGATTTTAGCTAACCTGCATTGGCTCCCTGTTAGCTTAAGATGTGATTTTAAGATTCTGTTGGTATCATACAAAATCATGCAAGGACTTGCTCCCTCATATCTTTCAGATTTAATTTCCCACTATGTCCCGGTCCCAAGAGCAAGATTTGCAGGTTTGAGAGCATACTCCATGAAGGCCCCGGTGCTGTGGGCTGTACAAATAAACATGACTTGATTTGAGCTGATGGCAGCACGGCGGTTGCGTGGTTAGCGTGCAGCCCCACGGTGTGGAGGTTCAGTGTTCAAGTCCAGCTACCGCAGCCTCCCCGTGTGGAGTTTGCATTTTCTCCCATGCAGGTCAGGTGAATTGGCAGGTCGAAATTGTCCCTCGGTGCGAATGAACGAATAAGTTGTCTGTCTCTGTGTGCCCTGCGACTGGCTGGCAACCAGTTCAGGATGTCCCCTGCCCACTCCCCAAAGACAGCTGGGATGGGCTCCAGCACCCCCGCGACCCTACTGAGGATAAGCAGTACAGATAATGGATGGATGGATGATTTGACCTGACAATTACAGTACTATTGCCATTAAAGCATAAGAATAAAAAACAGGTAGGTTTGGCTTTATTGACAGAGATTTTACAAAATCCTGGGATGTAGTTTGTGTGATCTGAGAGTTAAGTACGGCTTGGAGAAGTGGAGGGGGGATGTTGGGTCACCTGCCAGGAGAATTTAGTGTCAATTCCCTTGCCCTTTTTATCTTCTCTCGATCCAAAATGTAAGATAAGAGTACAGGTGAGGTGATCGCGGTGAGTGAGCTAACCCACCCTAAGGCCGAGGTGTTCCATGAGTACGATTTTATGTTGTGGACCTTTCGGAGCCGGCCGAGGTCAGAGTCTCTCAGATGTGGCCAATCTTGCGGGGCCGCCAATGACAACAAAGAGGTTTGCCTTTGATATACTCGTCCTATCGGCCACTCGGAAAACAAATGCCATGAAAGCCTGACCTCTAATCCTTCCCTGCTTTCTGCCCTTTTCCCTGAAAAAAACCCACCGCCAAACAAGCCGGGCTGTCAGCGATCATTTGTTCACGTTCTCCTATTTTGTGCTTGGGAAAAATAACAATGCAATAAACCCACTTTACCGGATGTTATTTTGAAGAAAGCATGCAGTGTAAGGCATTTTGAGATTATGGATGAAAATGGAACTCAAGGTCACATCATGCAACTCAAATTACCTTTGCGGGCGATGCGGATGCAGTTTATCCTTGATTCCTGCAAAACAAAGAACAACAAAAACAAAGGATGAGCGTTATTTGGCATCGAATAAATAATAACACAGAACTTTGTATGGGCCTAGCTTAGTTTCCCTTACAGCGTGTTTTGCTTTCTTAACAAAACACGGATGAAAAAGTCTTAAAAAGACACTTTAACTTTGATCTGAGAGTTCTATTAACGACTTGAAGCTCATAAATCTTGGCCCATCTGAGAACGGTGTGAGTGTATTTAAGACGCAGATAAGAGAGTTTTGCCGTAGGAGAACAGATTAAAGTTAAAAAGGAAAGATTTTTAGGGGAAAGTGCCAAACCTATGCACCACTATGAAACGGAATTAATTATATTCAAATTCAAGCTGATGACATCTCAGAGTTATAAAAAGGGACCTTTGTCAAACAACCCTAATGAAATCCAGGGCGCTAATCCAATTTGACCCAGCCACCCTTTGGAAGCAATGCATTATCAAATTAAAATTTACACATGCCAATGTGGGTTTTAGGGGACACTTATGGAAATGAGTAAAGGTAAATTGCTTGTTTTGATTGGATATGCATTTGAAGCTCCTATTCCGCTGTGTGCTTGTATTCTCACTTGACAATTACTTAAATAGCTTCAAGAGGCAAAACATGCCTCCAATTGATTATTGTACTGTCATTAGACTTACCCAAAAGAATATAAAGTCAACATGTTAAATGAATTCTGATTTTAAAAAATCTGTGTGTTGAAAGAAGCGATTCCAATTTTTTTCATCAACCTATGATTGCAACCAATCACCAATCATGACAACAACATTGCAGAGTGCTCAAGTAACAACCAATAACAGCACAACTGTTTTAGGAAGCTGAGCAGTGATTGGTTGTTATAAAAGCCCTGGGCAAATGTGATGTAATTATTACTCTAAATGTTAACCACCTTGATCAAGCTAAACAGAGAATTCTGAACACATTATTTAAATGAAAAAAATGGTGGGAAAATTCACGTCACCTTTCAGTTATAAGAGCTAATATTTTATCTATCTTATCTATATTCTGTATATTTTATTCTTATGTCTTTATTTTAATTTAGTGCTTTGAAATTTAATTTTTAACTCAAAATGAAATCAAAACACTCTAAAGTTTTAACTTTTTAATGGCAAGTCAAAAGCTGTTGTCAGTTTAATTGCGATAAAAAGCCTCAACTCAAATCAACTGTAGTTAAAACTGTGACTGCACTGATTTTATTTATGTACAGCAAAATCGACTGAAACTAATTGAAATATGGTGTCATCAACCTTATTGTAAAAAAAAGCAGGGGGGTGAGTGATGTCCTTTTTTTTCCTATAGTCCTATAATTCCTATAGTCTTCTGTATTCTTATTCCAAATGTAGTCCTGTGCACACCAACTGCTCCACGGTGAGGAGATCTTGTTACCAAAATCCTGCCATTACTTTTTTTGCAAGCTGTCAGAAGAAGTTTTGCATATCAATATAAATTAGAAATATTTGCTTAATGCCTTTTCATGTCACCTATATCACTGGTGTTCCAGTGGTTAGAATTTGCTCTCACCGTTGCAAAGACAGTTGTTTCCAATGTTTTGTGATAGTGGTGAGCGATATTTCGACTGATCAATTTTTGCACTAATACGGTAAAACCTTGTGTATGACACGCACCCAAACTTTCAGTTATTTTTTCAAAGCAAAAAAAAAACATGTGCGTTGTACACATATAAATGTGGAAGAGTAAAGATTTGAAATGCTCCTCGGTTGACAGTAAGGCGATCAGTTTAGATCCTGGGTCGGCAACCTATGGCACGCGTGCCAGCTGTGGCACGCGAGGGGTTAGCCAGTGGCATGCAAGCGCACGGCAAAATAGTAATGATTTTTTTAGGTGAAATTTAGACATTTTCAGTTGCGCGCTGTGTTATTTAGAGGCTTTACGGTAGCGCCCCTGCTCCTCTGCTCCGTGTGTGAGCGTGTCTCCGCCACGCCTCGCACAAGGAAAGATCTGTGTTTTAACCCACCCACAGAAACACAGGCACACGATAAATAAATGAATCACGAAAGCTCCTCCAGCAAAAAAATCTCGTTCTTTTCAGCCAGCGTGGACAGATGACTGAGGCTTTGTGTAAAAAATGACCGTGCTGTTTGTGCATTATGCCTTGAGAGCATTGTACCTCGCACGTCAAGTGTTAAGCGTCATTACGATACGAAACATGAACATGAATTCAAGGACGAGTCTGGAAAGGCGGAGGCATTTAAACACGTTGTGTCCAGGTGTGGCAAACAAACACTGACCCTGAAAACATTTGTCACTGCTACATACGACACCACTGAAGAAAGCTATCACATTGCTCACTGCATGGCAAAGCACGAAAAACCATTTACTAATGGCGAATATATTAAAGGTGTGTGTGTGTGTGTGTTTCAAGTTTTGATAGTTTCTAAAATAAGATTTTATTGATGAATGGTATGGTAGCTGTCCATATCACTTGATTTTGATTGTAGTTCATTGTTGATGAAGAATAGTTGAAGTCATGGATCTCTACAGGCATTTCCACATGTTGCTCACAGTCAATTTTTAGTTTGTTGATGAACAAGAAAAGTGGAAGATAAATTGGTCAGTTATACAATTTCAATGTATATCCATGTTGTATATTCGGACTGGTGTAAAATGACAGCTCTGTTGGATAAGAAAAAAATTGTGCGAGTCAATAATCTTGGTGTGGCACACTGATTTACAAGGACACTTAAAAGTGGCACTCCACACCGAAAAGGTTGCTGACCCCTGGTTTAGATGGGTAAAGTTAGAGTAAGTGGCTAGGAAATATATTATGTCAATGGGATGTCTCAGCTAGGATACAAAACAGAATGTTGTCTATGTGTGTGTATAAGTTTGAAGCCTGCAAAGCTGCAGTCTCGTATCTTGGACTTTAAAGAGCTTCTATCCAAAGATCAATCAGAGTAATTACACCGGATATACAGTCACTTTCTAGATAATTACAGGACATAAACGCTAAATATTTTAAAGCCTCATACTGTTCAAACGTCACTGCTACAACAGGAGAGGAGCGCTGGGTGTAATTTTTGCCCGTCATGAACCGTCAGGACTGACAAGAACCCAGCAACCGTGATCAATGTTATCGTCAATACAGCTCTGGGGAGAGCCTTGATTTGCAACACCCTCGACATCTCGGTCTGATGTAGATAGTCTGGATGATTTCTTCATATTATTAAAAGTTGAAACTCTTAGGACGTAAAATGAAATCATTTTTTCTTCACCAAGTTGCATTGCCCAAAGAATAACTTTCTTATCAAAGTCCTGTGGCAATCAACAATATACAATATGTTTAAAATGTCATTACAGGAAAAACGTCAAGTTTGAATTTAGTATCACCACATTGATTTACGATGCTAAAGCTAAAAATTTACAGGGCCTTTGTTGGTAAACCATCTGTCCTAGCAGCACAATTGCTTCTACGCATATATGTTAAAACTAAAAGTATTGCCAAATTTACTAAAACCAATTGACATCCTTCTTTTATTCAAAGCATTAGTGCTGCAGTTTAATTTTTGTTCTGATTGACACTTGGCAACAAGAGTCTATTAAAAAAAATCTAAATTGGCTTGTACTGTGATGCTTTTCGAGTGCAATAAAAACTAGCCTCCATTTGTTTACACTGAAAAAAAAATTGACTGTCCTTTTCTTCTATGCTAAAAAACAGCCCTTATCGGACATCCTCTCTTCTATGCTGTCATCTTTTTTAATGCCGAAAACAGCGTTTTCTTCTGCACTGAAAACAGGATTGGTCTTCTTTTAAGTCAAAAAAACAGATTCTTTGGCACTCCCTAGGCACTTTTTCGAAAATGTTTGATAATGGAAAATTATATGGTTTCTTTAGAATGGAAAACATGACACAAACATTCTTAACGTTTTCCATTGAATATAGATACATAAGGTATGTATATATGCACAGTTTATGTTGCCTTTCTTATACAGCTTGTAAAAAAGCTTTTGTATTTTTGTTGCGCCAAACATGAGGCTTTTTGGTCCGATATGCCTAAATCCGCATTGTATATTTCCTTGCTGTGCGTGGTTTTAAAATGATATAACCACATTGATACATTAGCCTCAAAAATGTAACTTCAATTATAGTAATACTATATGTTGTTTCTCAATACCATCTTTTTTTGTAATAGAGAATTTTGGAATAATTTTGAACGTTAACATCAGAGTTTAACTTAGGCAGAGATATTGGTTTTATCACCAACCTGGGAACAATCAATCAATCATTATCCTGAATTCATATTCATCTAGTGGGAGGTTGCTGGAGTCAAGAACACAATCACATTCACCAAACATTCATTCCCATTTCGCTCTTCCCAACCTGACACCGAGCATTAAACCCACAGAACAACAAGGGGTGAGTTCACACACTAACACACACTCTTGCATCCGTTAAATCAACAACCTCAGCCTAAGGATGGAATACAAATAAAGACAACCTGTACTTCCAAAAGAGCAGGAACATTTTTTTTCTAATTTGCTCAATGAATTACAGCAAGTACGCACACACACAACCAAAGATAAACTGTCAATCCCATTATTCACCCCCACCTCTTGTTTTCGCTCTACTAGGTTGCAGTGTTACTTCATTGATTCATACTCAATAAAAGAATATTATTATGATTTCCCCCCCCCCATTCTATGGGAAGCAGTTGAGCTCTTAATTTTCTGAACACAAACCCGTATTGATTTTCACATCGAATGCATGGTAGGTTTTTGTAGAGAAAATCAAAGAAAGGCTTATGGGCATGCATTGTTTTTATGATATTGACCAAAGGCACTTAAACAATCACTTCAGTCTTGTGATTGAAATCGCGACATTTTCCACTGGGTACTAAGGCAAATTCTTTTAACAACACAACAAGGACAATCGTGTCGTTTTTGTATGACGTGGAACTGTGGGTCACCGGGTCTGAGTCTAGGTCACCGCCAGACTAAACAAATCCAATCCCATCCGCCAGTAAACCTTATCCAAGCCCACGCTTAATACACTAGTTCAATGAAAAGCTCACACTGCACTCCCCCACTATGTTTCTCCGTCGGATTGTGGTATTGGATGAGTCGGCCACCTTTTGTCATGGACCTTTATAATACGCGGGTCTGCATAGGCGAAAGACAGCATGACAACTGCAGAGTAGATTATAAGCAAGGCTTGAGCTTAAATTCCACTTGTGTCACACCAAACACCGGAAATGTGAACTTTGAACCATTATGTACAACAGCTACTTTGGAAAGGATTTTGCCATCCTCTGATTTTCTCAGGCAGCACGGTGGAGCAGTGGTTAGCGCGTGTGCGGCACAGTTCTGAGGTCATGGGATCGAACCTCCTGTGTGGAGTTTGTATGTTCTCCCTGTGCTTGCTTGGGATTCCTCCGGGCACTCCGGTTTCCTCCCACATTCCAAAAACATGCATGTCAGGTTAATTGGCCGGTCAAAATTGTCCCTAGGTGTGAATGAGCGAGTGAATTATCTGTCCCTGTGTGCCCTGCGACTGGCTGGCAACCAGTTGAGGGTGAGATAGCTGGGATGGGCTTCAGCACCCCCGCGACGCTACTGAGGATAAGCGGTGCAGATAATGGATGGATGGATGGATGGATAATTTTCTCAGTGAAATGTTCAGGTTTACGGTAAAAACCACCAGCTGCCACTGCAAATATGTGAATATGTTTTGATACGTCGTCTGGAAAAATAAAAATATAAGTAGACCCAACTTCAATAGTACGGCTAAGCTAAATACTGTAGATCAGGGGTCTTAAACCCAATTTACTTAAGGGGCGCCCGAGGTATGGTCTGGGTGAGGTTAGGGCAAATTGAGTTTTCCATGAAAAAAAATATGATTAAAAACATTCTATCGTTCTTCAATATCATTTTTGAAATTCCCAACACAAAATGAGGTCTAAGAAATATTAAGAATATGAAATTAAATCAATTCATCAGTAATACATGAATGAATCCATAATCCACTAGGGCTGCACTTAAAAGGGACATGTGTTGTACTCAGTGCCGCCTAGTGGTAAAAAATGTCAATAATCAAAAACAAAAGACTACTGATTGACGGAAAATATTTAGCAAAAATACCAGTAATATCATTTGATGTGCATTTTTTTAAAGATCCGTAGATCAAGAAATTTCGATTCATTTTACATAACATGAGCCTCACCTGGAGGGAGATTACATATTGTTCTGCCATTTTGCTGCTACGGGTATGCAAAAGAAACAATTTTGTCTTTTTGTGGCTTGCCAATTTGATGTGTTCAGTTGTGTTAGGAATCATTTAAATTTGAACAATTACGGGTGCTCAAAGCACTGGTCTGCAACCATCGGGCCACGAACTAGTACCAGGCATGGGTTGTTTGGTACCGGGCTGCACAGAAATAAATAAAAGTTGCCTTTTTTTTTTAAAAATGAGTTGCCTTTTTTTGCATATGCCGTAAATAAAGCAAATTATTTTACCCACAAAAAGAACTCAAAGTTTGAGTGTGCGTTATTCAAGAGGTTTTACGGTAGTATATTAACGTATCGAACCCGGATTGCAAAGGTGAGAGCACAGAATCTAACAACTCGATCAATGGGATGTAGATGACAAAGGAGTAGGCATTGCTTTTATCGTGCCGTAAACTATCAAAACAATACAAGGGATCGACCGACTTTGGTTTTTCGGTGCCAAACTTGATCATTATTATTAAGGGCAGACCGATGACCAATGTTTGGAGCCATTATTCGTTTGCTGTAAAAGTTTAAAAATTGGCATAAAACATTTTAATAACAAAAAAGAAACAAATGATATTTGCTATAAGTAAAGATCAAACTTTAATAGCTCACTGAAGCCTTTTATAGTAAAAATTTTGAATTTCAACCCAAGGAATCTTTCACTTACACCAAAAATAAACCATTCAGGAATTTAAATTAGGTTTAGCAGAAACTCATATGAGGGTACATAAAACCTAAATAAATCTCTCTGAAAAGTTTTATGTTAAGTAAACTAAAAATTTAACACAACTAACATGACTAATCTTTCACCTAAATCATAAACTAACCAAGCGGGAAACAACATAAGGCTTAGCAGGAATTAAACTGAAACAAAACTTCAATAGCTCCCTGATCTTCTTTTACAATAAATAAATAAAAATGTCAATACAACCAAAATGACTTAAATCAACTAAGAAGCTCGTGAAAGAAAAAGAGTGAGAACTCCTGTTCTGGAGCCAGATTGGTGAACTAATGTTATGGTAAAAGCTAATCACTTCCCTTTTAGTGTGCTTTTTATGCTCTCTCAGTCATAAACACACACGGCTGACTGATGAACTAATGTTATAATAGCAAATTCATCAGTCTCCACCTGAACATTCCACTCTGAAACAAGTCAACTTCACTATTTACATCACCGAAAGGCATGTCAGGGTGAGTTAACAAAGCAATTGCTCTAATGTTCCTGCTTTAGAGGCTCCGCCCCCGGTTGCTTATCATAAGGGGTGGGTAGCGGGGAGCCAAGGGTAGCATAGGGGGAAGAGCGTTTGTAGGAGCAAAAGAGATTTATGACTTAATAATAATCGGCAAAAAAAAATCTGATACAAATATACATAAAATTCCCAAATATCTGTGCCGATAATTGGCGCACCCGATAATTGGCCGACCTCTTGACAATACTAAATTTTACATTTATTTTAAAATGTGGTACCCTGTGTGAATATAGTGTGATGATGAGCTAAGATCGAATGCCTTTTCCTATGTCGTCCACATCCCTAAAGGTCTAGTGAATTCACAATTAATTTAGGCTTATTATCATAATTATTATTGTTATAGCTGTTGTTACGGTTAGTGTTACTAATGTTATTATTGGGATGACAACAAGACTATTTGTCAGACATTAATCCAGTTTATAGTACATACAAGTTTGTGGACCACAGAAAATGTTCTAACTATTTTAATGAATGCTGTCCATACTAAAGTCAGCCATTTTAGCGCTCCAAAACAGTTACAGTAAGAAATGATTGGTTAAAGTAATATATTGGACGAAATAACCCCAAAAATGGCACTGTTCGTGTTTAGGTTAAATTGCTCCCCATCTCAACCAAACAATACGTTATCTTAGAACTGCTTTAGATCGGTTGGATTAGTCTTTTCCTTGGTTTAGTTATTTTGTTCACCCTGCACCAAACTGCAAACTGCACCAAGGGAGCGATGCTGATAAGAGTTTGATTTGAACACGAATAGCCACAAATGTCAGTCAGTCGTGCGATTGAAGGCTATTTGGGGACATTTTTTTAAACTTCATCTTATACTTACTTTGGTGCTTTTCCAACTTAATTTTGTAAGATTTTGATCATATGTATATGCCGCTGGGATGACGGACAAATGTCACCATGTGTCATCACACCATAGAGAAATTGGTAGGAAGTGTACTTGATAAATACTTAAACAATGGTGCTTTACCTGCAATTATCTGAACCCAAACCTGATTGTAGTTTCGTGATAGCCTTGTCCTTCACGTACGTGATGAGACACTATGAGTAGGACAAGATTTTTTTTTATATAATTTTATTATAAAAGCTCAAATTCACATTATAAATTTAGTAATTTGTTTGGTAAAGTATAAGAAAATATGTCAATAGTTCACCGTTTTTTGTGTGTGTGTGTGTGCAAAATTCACCTGAAATCCCAATCCAAGACGTACCCAAAATAAGTTGAAAACTCTTCTTGGACCGTTGGATGTTTTTAGTCTCTTTTGAAAGGTAACACTCTGAAGTTTTGTCCCAAACTGAAATAATCACTGTAAGTGGTACTAACATTGAGTGGAATACTCAATAATCAATAAGACAGAGGCTAACGGCCATATTAGGAATCGTTTTAAGAGTCTGTTTATTTACAAACGTAAATGGATTACAATGAATAACGTCCAATGATGCAGAAATGCTTTAAGGCAGATTTTTTTTTAATCTGTCGACATCATCGTGTGTTTTGAAGTAAATATTTTACACTGTTGGATGGTCTTGGAAGTATCTATTCCATGTTTGCGTGCCTTCAACTTATTTGTTGACTGGCAGGGGACATAATTGTTGCGCAACGCTGGACTAATAGTTTTTGGGTATCTTTTTTCAGACTGTGATGTTTTGGTGATGAGTACATTTTGATATCATCAGTATATCTTCAATCCCAATAGTTTAAGCTTTCTAATGATATGTGGCATGACATATTTCAGTGACTAGCGTCATCGTAAAGACACGTAATTCTTTATCAACTGTCCGATGGCTCGCCGTCGTTAAGGGAAGTACAACGAAATCACTTGGAACCTTTTAACCCCCAAATAGTAATTTTTCACCAGACACGAAACTAGTGACTGATCAATAACCTTAAAAAGCTTGCAGAAAACCTACCTACCTCACCTACCTAGATAGCTTGATAGATACATTCATCATAATAGCTAAAAACAAAATTAGATTTAGCACAAAAATAACTTTTCTTCAATCATGTCGGAGGATATAAATTAGCCAATATGTATTGTTGAAATGGTAAATTCTGAGAAATTTTTACCCAATAGGGTATCCTAACAAAGCTGGCAAATAATTTGATGTCGAATTGCTTGCCGGTTAACCGACTAGTTTATCCACTAAATGGTGATAAGTGGCATGAAAAGGCATTCAAGGTTTTGTAAAACCCTGTTTCTCTGTTGATTGATTCAGGACACAACAGCCCACAAGGACACATCGCCAAGAGAGGATATATTAAGGACAAATATAAAACAATTGGGTGGCAGGCATTTGGTCAAATAAAGCGAATGGGAGCAAATCAAGCATGTCAAATAAAAAACAGACCACGAGGAGAATGCTGTTGACTCACAGTCATTTTCGTTAATTACAACTTTGCTAGCCAAGAGTAATGCATGTGAGTAAAAACCCATTTCTAGCTTGTTTTGTTTTATAGAGACTCAAAGTGCTGAGGAATTAACATATATCATATTCAAACAGTTGGACTGCCAGCTCCAAATGTTGCTATCAACCAAGGCTTTCACAGTGTAAACACTCTTTTCAAGGGTTGTGAACCCAGACAATGCCAGCTGTTATAACACAGCATTTTCCCCAACAGATAATCATTAAAAGTGTTCCCAAACAGATTTTTCTTTCAATTAAGCACAGAACGTGTAGTGTTCCTCCTACCCACAAGTATGCAAATATGTTGTAAAATATTCCATGCAGAGATTATAGACATTTAGTGTCAAGGTTGAATCATCTAGCTTGTTTCCTGTAGAGCTTTGATGTCATTGAAGAAACACAACACTTTCAAAATGTCGAATACCATTAACACAACATGTAAAGCGACCGCCGAAAATGACAGCGTTGGATAGTTTAGTGATTGCATACCGCTCATTTCTGCTTGGAGGTAGGCGATTGTAGCTCTTTGTGCTTTTCGTCGGATGTGTCATGGACAGTATAATTTTGTCTGGTTCGCTCTCTGTTCGCGCAGGGGCTGCTGACAGCTTCCCAGTTTGGTTTGCTTCCGGTTGGCGCTCGTAGGCTGCCCACTGTGTGCTGTTTGGCCGGCTAGCCTGGCATTAGTTCCGGTTTTGCCGTGTCCGTGCGCTTTCCAGGTCGGCTTAGCGTTTGCTCCTTTGGCCCTTTTCGTTAGATGGTTCCTCGGTTATTCTGGCTGCTCGCCATGTGTTTTAACCTAGCCTGGTGTTAGCGCCAATTTTGCCTTGTTCCTTGTTTTTTTTTATTCCGAGCTGACTTTGCGTTAATAGCCATAGCCGTTGCCTGATGTTGGTTCCTGGTTAACTGGGTTGTTCACTGCCAAGGCCCTGGCTGCCTTTCGTTGTTCAGTTCCAGTTAGCCCCCCATTGGTGCAATTTCTCTGACACTTAGCCCCTTTTTGGCTGCTTGCGCTTTGTTGCAGGGCTAGACTTAGAGCACCTGCTACATAACGTCGAGGTATTGTTCACAAAAACAACCAAAAACAACCAAAACCCTGATTAAAACACTAACCTTTTCGAATAACTAACATGTAGACCAATATGGTGACCTATGATGGCCTGCTAGGGTTCTGGTGTTCTTCCAATGACGTCACAGCTCAGGAAACAAAGACATGCTGTCTTCAAAATGCATTATCTCAAAAAATAGCTGGAATATACCAAAGAAGTATCTATAGATTTCATGCAAAACCCATTCCTCACATTTTTAGGAATTCTGGAATACCTTAAATACCGCTAAAACCTATAACCGAAGAAGGTGACACTGGGCAAACAACTTGATTCAAACTCACCCCTCTAAAGTTGCTCATAGCCTGGAAGTAGACAAGGTAGCTTTTTCGCGGGTCCAAAGGAGTGTTCCAGTAGCCATTGTAAGTGTGATTGTCTCCCACAGTGAAGGGACTGGCCTCTGGCAAGCTGCTGGGGGGCAGCTCGGCAGTGTAATAGTGAGGGGTGCCCCGAGCCTGCGCCTCGCCATGGGACATCGGCAGAGGGAAACACTCTTGAAGGCCCAGCTCCCGCTTCACTTTTTTTACCAGTTCCTCTTCTACCACCACCTGGTATGTGCTGGACAAAAAAAGTAACACATATCATAGACCGGATTTTTTCAGGTTTTTTAATAATGCAAAAGAAACAAAGAAAATTTGTTATAAATTCAAATAGAACTTTTAATAGCTCTCTGAAACATTTTACAGTCAATATATTATAATTTCAACTCAACTACCATGACTTATCTTTCACTTAAATCAAAAACAGTACAGGAAATAAAATTAGGCTTAGCAGCAAGAGAGAAGGAGGGGAGGAGCGAGAAAGAGGATGACTCGGCTTCAAAGCAAAGCACTTTAACCTTCTTTTGAATATATTCAATCGGCCAATTGAATTGATAATTAAAAGCAAATCCCAAATATTGTGCCGACATTATGCCCGACCAGTAAACAGTCGACCGCTAACATGCACACACACACACACACACACACACACACACACACACACACACACACACACACACACACACACACACACACACACACACAGACAAAGATAAACGTTCAACTCAACATTTATCCAACTGTTAAAGCTCCAGAAAGGATTCAGGAATGATTTTCTCACCTGACAGGTGCTCCTCGACCTTGGGCAGGGCGCAGAACTACAGTTATGGTGTTCTCAGTTTCGCTCAAGGGTGAAGGTATGTCGCCATAATCGAATGTAGGCGCTGAAAAAAACATTGATATTGTTATTGAAGTACTTCGATTAATACTACCCTGATAGTTGTACTTAAGAAGTGCAAAATTGACTAATTGTGAAACAGTCAAAGGAACTTGAGTATCTCAATTTAAAAACAAATATTCAAGGCATTTTTACTGCTTTTTATTCATGTATACTATCAGGAAAAGAATTACACGCCAATGGCTGAAACATTTGTTTAGGTTATGGACGCCGAATTAATGCTACTATTGTCAGGACCAGAACAAATTGTAGACCCAATCGCATAATGTTACTCACAAATGTATTAAAATATAGAGGAAAGGCAGCACCAGCGATCCGATTCTCGCTAGACGTAGGAAGCAAGCTGCTCACGGTATCGGAGCGTGTTCCGAATGCGGAAGTGGATCTACCGGAGCGGGAGATCGTAGCGTAGTTAGACGGAAAAACAGGTTGTTAGCCGCAACGGGAGATCAGAACGTGGTTGGGGTAAAAAAAACGCGTCGTTAGCCGGAACGGGAGATCAAAACGTCGTCGGGGTCAAAAAACGGGTCGTAGCAGGAGACCAACGGGGAAATCAGGAACGGACGAGTGGAAAACGGGTGACAAAACGGGACCGACGGGATCCAGAGTCAAGAATGCTTGCCTTGTGAAAACAGAGGTTTGGTGACGGACTGACAAAGGGTGAGTGAGAGCGCTGAGCTTAAATAGGAGGGAGAACCAATCAGATAACCAGCAGCAGCTGGCGCCAAACGAGCGGGCACAGGTGAGTGCCATGAGTAATCATGACAACCATTGCATTGTGAAGAAGAACCGGTACGTCTGTTGATGCTTTTATACAAAAGGAGTGGCGCATGGACATCATTTATAAGGTTAGGTAAGATGACAAAAAAATGTTTTCCTATGCTCCAGTTTAAATATTGCTATCCTCATCTGCCAATCCAATGGTTCATTTATTTGCAAATTTGACTGTGCCTAATCAGTCATGAACCTCACATCAGGTCACCACAATAGACTTGCATAATGAGCAAAATTAGTAATGCAACTTAACTTGACAAAAAAAAGTAAGAAACAGGAAGTTCAACCCATTTTCTCAAACTGAAAGTTCCTGGTCAATGTCAGACTTCAAGGTTCCCATAGTCATTATTAAGTTAATACTTAAGTCTGTTGTAGAACCTGCACGCCAGCGGAGCCAATATCATAAACGTCCACGATCCCACTCATTCAGCACATAATTTGAAGTCCCCATCAAGTTTTCCTGTCTACAGGTCCAATTAAAAGTCGTGGTTTTGGGGCTAAATTGATTGAGTTTTTCGTTTAAAAGGATTTGGCTTAAGCCATGCTCCTCCCTGGAGTTATGGCAGCACATTTCACTTTAATATCACTACTCAATTAGCAAGGGAAGAGAGGCAAAACTATTCATGTAGAATAAATGATTACTATATTAAAAATGGTGAACTAACACCAAAGCATTCAGTCCTGAAATAAATTAGCTTTGGGCATTAAAAATAGAGGGCAGGGGAGTCAGGGCCGTAAATGTATTTTTCAAGATTCAGTCTTGCTGAATAGATTGACCTTGAAAAAATACCCGTCTCAATGTATATGATTGTGATCGTAGACCATTGGATTTGCTTGGAAGACAGTTTTAAAACCAATGTGAAGGATTCAGGACTAAAGAAAATGTTAGTGTTGGGCCTTCCAAGAAGATAAAAAAGATCTGCAGAGACCTTTGAATGAAATGAAAAAAAATCTCAACTTGTTTCTGTGAGATTACAATTTCAACCTATTAACTATGTTCAAGTATGTTTGCTTACTGAACGGATTCTGCACAAAACATTCATTATACATTTGATGTGTTATTGTACATCATAGAAAATGAATTGAAAAAAAAATCATTTGTAGATGAAATTTACTACAAAGGTGTAAATCAAATTGACATATATGAAGGCACCAATCAGTCATTTCTAAACTTATGGCAAAATGAAAACTTCACGTATGAATGTTGTACTCATTGACACCCATTATAATAGTAATTTCCGTTAATCCTATCTATCTACCTTGGTCATATCCCTCAAGAGGGGTGACCGACAGCAACACACACACATACAATAACAAAGATAATAAAAGGGAAATAAATAGCAAAAAAAAACACACAAACATTTTTGGACCATGGCCAACCCAATGAGTACCAATGTTGTAAGTCTTAGGTATGACTCGGCCGAGGCTTGAACCAGCGACCCCCCAGTGTCGGAGCGGGCGCCCTACCATCTAGGCTACCGATCTGGTTATCAATGACAATAAAAACCATTCTCTTCTATTTTAAACCACCATCTGCCACTACAGACCAATTACATATGTTTTCATCTTTGTTTCACTCAAGGCTAACACATCAACCTTTCTTTTCGTCATCATCCGATCTCCTCTTTCTGCCACTCAGTCGCTTTACTTCCACATCCTCTCACATTTAGTGACCCTATAACTAGGGTTTGCGAGACCTTTCAGTCTCCCGCCCCCAAAGTTCTAGGTCTAGGTCTAGATATAGTGGAAGCTAGAGCTCTTGTTGGTGATAGGAATGAGTGGAGAGGTGTTGTAAAAGGATAATGGGATGTTTAAACGCGTTTCTAAGGGATGGGCAGGGCACCCGTATGATGCGGCAGGGGTAAACCAGTGAAAGTTGTCGGGCCTTGCTGTTGAACAGGGGAGTGTGTTTTGTCACCCTGACATGGCCGCTTTCTTGTGTCCCGTTTCATCTGAAGGGACGAAAGCATGACCAACTTGGGTGCCGAGGTGCTTAACTTGTTTGGGCATTTGGGTTGGCCATGGTCCAAAAAATGTTGTGTGTGTTTTCTGCTACTTTTTCCCTTTTTTATTTTCATTTTATTTTCTTTGTTTCTGTATGTGTTTCTCTTGCTGTCGGTCATCCCTCTTGAGGGATATGACCAGGGTAGATAGATAGAACATACGTTTTAACGTAAACGATCGTAGCTTGTGTCTAATCAAAGTTAAGTTTATCAATAACACATGGTTTAAATACCCAGACGTATTATTCCACCACACAGCTTTTCGTAATCAGCACCTTCTTTGAATAAATCAATTAAAACGGTTACATGAATTAATTGATATATAACTAAACTAATATTTTGTAATGTGAAATTTTAAAATAGTGAATCGATTGAGTTACTTTGATTCATTGGCCAACTCTACTTTAAGGCAGGGATCGTGCTTTATAAAACAAAACAGCTCTCCGAAGAGAGATTTCGGCAGTGTAAACACGGCACGGTTGACGTGACTGTCACGTACCTGGTGGTGCATCACAATCCCTACACACACACTAATGCGCCATTAAAAATGAAGCAAGGTTGAATTTCCATCAGCATTAATAAGCTTTGAAACTCTCAGATATGACTTTTAGCTCCCTAATACACACGCAACATCATTTTTGAAAAATAGTATTCAGTAGCGATGTTTCAAGCCAAAGTTAATTAATGTCATAAGGACAACAAGATGACAGGCTTATAATTTGCTGAGAGATGCTAAGAGAAATAACTTCTACTGACTCAGAACCCCGCCTTCAAGCACAGGACGAAGATAGCGTGGTCAAAAGCAATTGTAATTATAGCACACAGTCGGTGGAAATTGGAGGTGAACTATAAACAGTGTAGCAGCTTTTAATTTACACAGCTTGAAGACGAGTGATTTGGAAGGGTTATGTTGGCAAGACCGTGATTTGGCAAATCGTTTACAATCTGGCCGTAATTTACAACGTGGCTGTTTCTACAATTTTAAGTAGGCTAAACAAGATGGAAGAAAAATGCTGGATTTAGAACAGCCATATTTTGTTTATATGTCATTTATAGTTGCAGAACATTTTTTTTTTTTGTTAGCGTGACGTTAGCCTTTCAAATTCGCAGTGCATGTTAGAGCGTTTTATGTTCAATGTTCGCCAGAAGACACGTAAAGATGTCTGCAGATAATTCCTTACTCTTCATCCTAGCCCGGTTTGCGTAATGTGGGTTTTTTATGTGTTATGAGGAGCTTGATTCATGTTGTTTGATCATTTTAATCCGGCTAGCGAACAAGGTAGAGTATGAGTGTCAAACAGGCGGCCTGAGGGCCAGTTGCAGCTTGCGGGTTTATGTTGTGAGAACCCTGCCATAATAAGTACATTTAATCAAAGGGATCGATATGAATGCTCCTTCTGGGAAGGAGATCATCCCCGCTTAACAAAGTAAATTCACCTTGTATCTATCTTTAGGTGAGTTTCTGCCTTTGAGCCAAGTGTGTTACCTGCTTGAGCATGGTAATAAAGTACAACTTGGTTGTATTTGATTCTGTTGCTTCATCATCAGCAACAAATTAGTTTGAAAATAGTTATGTTTAGAACAGATCGGGGTGAGAAAATTAAAGGTGAAATCATGTGATCACACTGATTAGAATCTGAAACATAATTTAATTTTTCCTCTTACTCATAAGGTTTAAGTTTTCATATTTGAGGAAAGAAAGTGGTTTTAAATATTACTAGTGCTAACTACTAACTAATCATAAATGGTTTGGTGTGCAAGATTTTTGCTTATATCATTAGCATACATATATATATTTTTTGTTTTCCTAAAATCCAGAATTGTATTTTTCAAATTTTTTTTTTTTTAATGTACTTTTTGCACCGGGGAGCAGGCCAGCATTTAGACAAAAAGACACACATACAAGAATAAGATAAATATTACTTACAGTAAAAGTAAAATAAGCCAAAACATATTAGTTGAAGATTTTTACATTTTACATTTTACAGTACTTTTTTAACTACTTTTTGCAAGATAGATTTTTTTTGTGTTGGGGAAGACCAGGCTATCCTAAAAAGTGTTGTGTTTATTTGTTGGTGAATGTATCAGGGGTCTCTAACGTGCTACCACCAGCAATGTGGTCATTGTGATTTTCTGGTAAAATGAATTAAGTTATTACTTTAGAAATGCATATTAAACTGGGTGCCCTTTGCACAAATTCGTAACAAAAAGTAGCTCTCAGATTAAAAAGGGTTGGAAACCCATGACTTAGTGAATCTAATTAAACCCGCTGAAAAGCTAACAAATATATTCCAATAGGATGATGTAAATGAGGTTGGAGAGCCCTGGCATGTGTACGATTCTGTCAATTGACAAAACTCCACCCTGCAATTTTGTCAGGTCCAATTGTTTTGAATATGCACTTGTTGGAAAAAATGTAGAATGTATGTTTAATTATAATATTAAATTATGTTGTAATACAAAAATTAGAAAAACAAAATAAATTGAGTGCAGTACCTGAGATGTTTGTGGTGATTTCAGTGAGGGCTGTCTGACCAAAGCCCTTCCCTGTCCGGGCGCGAACTGAGATCAAGTAAGTTGTTCCTGGGTGAAGATTGGAGAACATATGGTAGGTCTCGTTCTTCAGCTTGGATACGGTTCTTCTCGGTCCGGGGACGTTGATCCCGGGATCGGACGACTCGATGCTCTGGTAACTGATCTGCCGGCAAACCAAGAGTCACAAAACTTTATGTTGTGGGGCTGATGACGACTTTTAAAGTAGAAAATTTTAGTGACTCAATTTCTTTGCACTAACTGCTGATTGGCATTGACCGTGGTGAAGATAATAAGTTAAAGTACTTCACAAAGATGTCACAGTTGAAATTGACTTCAAGAGATTCAACATTTAATAAATGTCATTAAATTAAATGCCTACACTTTTCAAAGTGCTTATTTTCCACTCTTGTCCAGCAGTTTCAATTGAATTCTCAATTAAATGCGATGACAAGAGATCACGTGGCAACAATCTGACAAGCAAAGCCATTTAGAGAAAATTAGAGCCTGGAAGAAGTCTCTGGAATGAATATTCACACGGAGACCTGACATGAACCTGTAAAACATGCACATTGTACCATGAAACCTATAGGTTTGAAAGGCACATGAAAACAATCTAACTTATTTATTTATTAGCAAAAGAAAAAATGTATAGTTGGATATTTTTCTCACTCAACAAATGTGTCCATATTGCTAACAAGATTAAGATCTGCTTAAATGTGAGTACTGCAGTTGGGTAACATATTTTTGTTTTCTATTTTAATTTGAAATGTTTATAGTAAGGTTGTTTGATTGCTTTTGTTTATGATTATGCAAATTTTGTAATTGAAGAGCAAACGAATTTAACTCAATTGAATCTCTAGGATTTTCTTTTTTTCATTATAATTTTTTTTTTTTCATTACAAACACAACGGTGAAATAATAACTATACCTGTTATGAGAGTGTTATTAAACCTGAAAACTGTGTCATTGGTTGCAGAGTGTTCAAAGACTTCAGTGCAAGGTTGTGTCATTCGCTTTTATGAAGTAACGTCTTTATTTATATATATATATATATATATATATATATATATATATATATATATATATATATATATATATATATATATATATATATATATATATATATATATATAGATACACATATACAGTGAAAAAAATAAGTATTTCAACACCCTTTTTGAATCCCTCTTAGAAATAATGGAGGGGCCTGAAAGTTTCATCATAGGTGCAAGGACTGTGAGGGAGATAAACTAAAAAGAAAATTCCAAAATCACAATGCATGATTTTTCAATAATTTATTTGTGTGATATAGCTGCGGATATACCCAAGTATTTGAACACCTGAGAAAATGAATCTTAATATTTGGCACAGTAACCTTTGTTTGCTATTACAGAGGTCAAACGTTCCCTTAAGTTTTTCACCAAGTTTGCACACACTGCCGATCTTGGCCCACTCTTCCACATAGATCTTCTCTAGATCAGTCAGGTTTCTGGGCTGTCACTGAGAAACAAGGAGTTTGATCTCACTCCAAAGATTTTCAATTGGGTTCAGGTCTGGAGAATGGGTGGGCCATGGTAGAACCTTGACATGCTTCTTACGGAGCCACTCCTTGGTTTTCCTGGCTGTGTGCTTCGGGTTAAAACACCCAGCCACGACCTATCTTCAATGCTCTTATCGAGGGAAGGAGGTTGTTCCCCATTTAACATGTTCTGCCATTTATATAATATATTCCTTATTTTACAATGTATTTTACATATTCACTATACACAAATAATTTTCAAAACAAATCACAAAACAAAGAAATTAATTTTGAAATTAAAAAATTTATTTTGAGAAAATGAATGAATGAATGAATGAATGAATGAATGAATGAATGAATGAATGAATGAATGGTCGGTATTGCCATTTTGTAATAGCATAACAAATTTGGAGGGCTTTTTTTATGTAAAAGTAATATAAAAATATTCTAAAAAATGTGCAAAAGGATTACACCTACAAACAATATGTCAATAGTATAAAATAAGTCTGAGCAGCCACAGAAAAGCACACTAAAAAAAAAATCAAAGTACACTTCATTACAAATATGGTGACACAATCTCAAGCATAGAATATGAAAATATCTGTATATTTCGGTAGTGCAGGTGTTAGCACATTTGCCCTGGAGAGTCTGTACTTGCCCAAGACACACCACAGGAAATGTTGCCCCTACGACCCTTTTGGAGAAGGTATCCAACCAACAAACCATTTATTAAATTATTTTGCAATACACCATGTCTAGAAAAAAAAGGAAATGTCTTGGACAGAACCTAGAAATGAATGAGTAAATCTTAGAGTGGTCTGAAGCCAAAACAGATATGGAAATTAAGTGTATGAAGTATTCGTTTGCAAGCTCTAAAAATTGCACAAGCCAGACAAAGAAATAAAAGGGTTTACTGCTTCCTCAGGTTGGTGTACAAGTTTTTTTTGTTTTGTTTTTTGTTTTACTATCTGGCTATTTTAAAGCAGTTTCATGGTGTCAACTTTAATTTGAATATAAACGGTAATAAGTAACTTGGTAGTTACTGTCAGAGTAACGAGCTGCTTTTTGGTATCAGTAATTTGGGGATAACATGATTACTTTTTAAACGGGGTAACAAATAACAGTAGTTCTTTTTTTTCCCAGTAACGCTGCAAGTGACCGAAAGCTGAAGAGTATCCAAACACCAACCACTGCCCCCCGCCCCCCAACATTCCACATGAATTGCAATCTACCACGTCGCTCAAGTGCGCAGTGAGGCCAAGATAACACTCAAGCCACAGATTTACTGATTATCCTTTGAAGAGCTTTTAATGGTGCTGAAGGAAAGCGCTGCACTGAGAACCGAAAAGCTGAAGAAGGCTTGGAACGTCATCAATCGGCTCAGCCACAGTCAACAACGGTTTAGTCCCGGCGATATGAAAAGAATTTCTATAGCTCTATAGAAAGCCTTTACAGTCATCTGAGGGAGTTCACAAACGGCCTCCCCCACTTATATGTTAAACCGCAAATCCGATTTAAGATATTTTTTCAAAAGAGATGTTGCGAATGAGGAAATATTCGGTGGGCCAGAAGGTCTGTACAAGCAGACACCAAACCATTGGTATGCTCAAACAGATGATGTTAACCAGTTCTTGGGTAAAAAAATAACCAATATTAGATTGAAAAAATGGAATGGATCCAATGCTCGGATTGATTTGATCCAACGTGTTGCTATGTTTCGTACAAAATGACCCTAATTATTATTACTTATTCATTTTTTAAATACAATTAGTGAACCTTTAGGTCACATATACCAAAGTCAGGTCCTATGGGCCACATCTAGTCCCTGCGGATGTTTTCTTTCTGGATCTTGGTTCATTATTGTACCGTACATCAGAAATAGTATAGTAGTATAGTATTCATTTTTACCATGTTTTTCTCCTTACACTTTTTTATTGTAGTTTAGTGAGTGATAATTAGTTTAGGTGATTTTAGCCCTCTCTTGCTGAAATAGAATGTAAAGTTTACTGATGGTGCGTGAATATTAATGGGTTATTTCATTTAATATTTATGTAATTGGGAATTTTGTCTTTTGTGCTTGTTGAAATTTAGAGCTTACCTATGAGCCATAATAAAATATTGCTTTATTAAATTTGATCATATTGGAGTAGTTTTGTGAGCTTTGCAGGTTTAATTCGCTTCACTAAATCAAGGGTGTTCAACCTTTTTCAAAAATAGAGCTAGTTTTTGTTACTAATTACCCCAAAGGGCACCTATTTTAATATTCATTTCTAAAACAAAAACATAACATGTTATTTCTATGTTGTTACTATGCTATTATCTGGTTAATTATTGAAAGTAAGGTTAAGACTCAGCCAAACAAAAATATATATTTTTTTACTATAAAAGCAAAGACCCAGCACTGGTGAGCTATTATTACAACAGGTCACCACGTTGCGCTCGACTCTGTGTGACATTTTATTTTTTTTCAACATTTTATCAGTCCAGTTCTTGGTTTGTAGAGAACTCACCCAATTTTTTTGTGTAGATTTGAATGGATCAATATTATTGGTTTCAAATAAAGCAATTACATATTTTTAGAACTGGAATACTTTTGGTGGGGTAGGAGTATGAACAAAATAACCCATTTGGGAAGTTAAGGTAGGGCAGTGTTTATTTGAGTAGAACAACCCAATTTGATTTAAGAGATTAACTCGGGCAGTGAATTGGGCCACTCCTGACACAAATTGGGTTATCTTAATTATGTTTTGAGAGTAACCTTCTTAAGATTCATTCAATTACAACATCTCTGAGATACAAACGGATTTGCAAAGTCAATTGTATGAGTTTTACAATGAATGCTTCATTTTTAATAAATGTTAAAATCTAATGTACCCTTTGGAGTCCCTCACATATTCCCAGGAGAACCCATGATTTGGTGTAACAGCGTCAATGAAAAGGTCATAAAGTGTCTTCTTCTTTAAGAGACATATTCAATTCCAAATTGTTCGCCCTTTAAGGCATTTTACTTTCCCAGCTTCATTAATAATTTGGTGTTAGAAAACCATTTTTTATTTTGCCTCTCATTTTCAACAGGTCAGGTGATTCATTCTTTCAGACACAAAAGATGCAATAATAGCTAGCTTCATTCATGGTAGCACTAAGCAGGATGAATAAAGTATCTATCTATCTATCTATCTATCTATCTATCTATCTATCTATCTATCTAAGTTTCTCCTAATAAAGCCACATGCACTGCAAAGGTACTGGTTACATAAGAGGTTGGGGCGTCCATGAGCTCTCCCAGGAACAAAAACAATATAGAAATGAAAAAAGGATTCCTTTCCACCGGTTGCCGGTTACATCCAGCTAACAGTTTTGTAAAAATAGGTTCATCTTATGTTAAACTAAACAGGAGGTTTGCTGGTGTTCTCATTTTACGTCCCAGGGAAATATACATGTAGAATAATGTCGACTCAGCGGTATTCGGAGGACATATTTTAGAACACAATGAGTAAAAAGAATGAAAACTCAGCACTTATCTAGTGGCATTTATCTGAAACGACTCACCTCATACTGGGTAATGAGACCATTGGGCTCGAGTGGCTCCTCCCACTTCAGGAAGATCATGTCGTCCAGTGGGGTGAAGGTGAGCGACTCTGGTGCAATGCCTCCGGGGACTGGAAGACATTTTCACCACAGACACTATGGATCAAGTCATGTTCCAGCCTGTTAACATTCATGTTTTGACCGCAAAAAGATACAAAACAAACCAAACAAAAAGACCACAGATGGGCTTGAATTAACAGTAGGCAGAGCTATTGCAATTACACAGATCAATAATGTCTGCGTAATGTTTCTCGACAAAGCTGAAATATGTAGGTAGTATAAATAAATGCCATCTATGTATGCCTTTACAGACTTCTAAAAGGAAGGTTTTCTTAAAAACAAAGAAACGACGCAAAAACCCTAAGCTGTACCTTTAAACTGCCGACTAAATTGATGAATATTTATGACATACACATGTTACATATTGTATTTATTTGTGTATCATGCAGATATTTTTTTTAACTCAAAGCATGGGTGTGCTTTATACAAAACAATTTAGTAATTTACCGAATTTGTGCAATGATTGATCAGTCAAAAAATATTACTAGCAGCAAATGTGAAACATTGGATGAAACGGGATTCAAACCTGAGTTGTGGCAGTGAGAGCATCAAGTCCTAACGATGAGCCCACTTGGGAAAGAGATGACTTATGGCATTAGATGTGACCTAATCACACTATTTTTACTCAGAGTACCAGGGACAAATTTTAAAGAATAGAGAAAACAAAATGTCGTCCTGAAAGATAAAAATGAATGCAAAAAAAGCACAGCATGGAAAGCACGGCTTTGAAGGACATTAAATGAATGCGTTGTAAACTTAATGTTGGTATTGTGTTCAAAGTTTATGTGGTGTATCAATGATTGTAATCACGGCTGCATGTATTCAAGAACGTTCATCACTTACAATTATATACACAAATTAAAAAAGCAAATGTAGAAAAACAGTTTAGTATTACCTGTTAAATAAAGGGACACTGTAATATTGCATCATTAGATGTGACTTTATTGTGTAGACTAACTGAAAACGAGTGCTAAAAAACACAAGTACAATTACAAACTATGGCGACTCAAAGTTTGAAAAATGCGCAATTTTTTGCCCAGCCTTAAATACTGTGTTTTTCTTTTTTTGCGGGGTACTCTTAGCAGAAAGATGTGAGCCTCTTGTTATATAAAATAAGAAGAATTTCACGACCCATAAGTAAAATGTGCTGTTTGTATGAAGATTTAATGTATTATTGATTATTATTTAAATCAATGCTGTTTTTTTGAAATAAATGAAGTTTATTATTACTAGGAGGTGCTAAATAATACACAGTGTCCATTTAACAAATGCTCCATAGCAGGGCTCAGGAACCTCTGGCTCGCGAGCCATATATGGCTCTTATCATGAGTACGTATGGCTTGGAGACTAAATTGATTGCATGCAAATGTTTTCCATGTTACTTCTATCTTATGTGGTCGAAGCCCTATGCAATGCACACAAAGCCATACCAATGCTGAAGTTTAAAATGGTTAAGTCCAGTTCATAAAGGGCACATTTTTAGCTACAATTTACAGTCAATGTGTCTCAACAAAAAACAATTTTAGGCTGTACAATGTACACCGCTAAGGAATCTTTTATATGGAGGCTCATTTAATAATCCATGTTCACTGTTGAGACACCTCATAATAAAAATCAACATATTCATTCCTGTGAATCAACACCTTAAAGTATTATGATTTGCCATAATTGAGTACCGAAATTTAGGATCATACTGTGTCAAATTTTAGAGGTGGATATTTCTACCAAGGAGTTACTTACCTCCCAATCACAAGGTTTAGAAAAAAAAAAGCCTTCATCATTGTTGTCTTTTAAAAAAAGACTCCCAGCCAATTGTCTGAATATCCTATCAGTTGCATGACAAAAATCATTTGACCTCAACTACAGTACTAATGTGCAGAAACACAAAAGATAACCCGCACATAAGGCCGCACAGAGAGCTATCAAAGGGTTGTTTGCGGTGACTGATATAGTTTCTGATTCATGAAGAGCACCTTTTGTTATGCTAATTCAGCTTGCCACAGCATCAACCTCTGAATTAATGTATCAGGAAAGAATGGGAAAGTTACGTAATGTTCAATAGTGGCATTAGGGACTGTGAAGTTGGTAGTGGCAGGCGGCCACATCTTTTGATTGCCACTGCATTTTAAATCAAATCTTGTGCTGCGAGTTTACAGAGAAGCAATGTTGCTGATTGCTGACAAAAAAGGTGAATGTGTGAGTCAGTTAAATAGGCAACATTTAAATGTATGTGATTGAAGCTCTGATCGAGCAGACGCTCTAACTTGCATGTGTCAAACTCATGGTCTGCGGGACAGATGTACCCCGCCATATAATTTTATGTAGCCCGCGAGATCTTAAAATGTCTGCCTTCAAAAGCGCTTTAACTCAAAAACACATTTCCAACAAAGCCTGCCGACTATGACATCAGCAAAGTGATGGCTCAGTACAACTAGACGTTGGTACTGTAATTCTATATCAATGTCAATGAGCTAAATTGAAAAATAAATTAGCCTAAAAGCATGCAAGAAGATTTTGTTTTTTTAATTTTTACCTCGAATTTCCCGTAACTTGAGCGTATTTTCCTGATATAAAATAACTGAAAACCAACCTATTTGTTCTTATCCTCTCAAACGCATCCAAGTTAACACTAAATAGCTATAAAACATATCATCCTAATCACTACAAACACATTGAAATACTAATTGAAAATCTAAATGCAGAAATAGAATAAATAATGATAATACAATGAGGGCACCTTACGCCATTTTCAGATGAATTTTTTCAGTTCTGCTCCGAGTCGTTTATGTTACATGTTTTGGGATCATGTGACCATTCAAGATTGCAATACAAAGATAAGTGCACATTTACAAATGCAAACAAAGAAAATGTGAACGAGGACTTTGTCACATAAAATGTGAGCCTTATATTTCCAGACAAAAGCAGCAGGGCAACCATGTTGTGGAGAATGGTGCCAGATTGCAACACAGACATGTCTTTTTGTGTTGCTATCATTAGTGGCTGCAGTGATTATGGACCAAATTGCATTCTCTTGTTATCATTCATCGGGGATAAAAGAAAATCTTGAGAAACCTGACATTGACGCCAGTGATACAGAAAGAAAAGTGTAGTATTTTGATAGATTACTCCCACTGCTGTTCAATTCGATATAAATTAAGAATTTGGGGGTAAAAACTTGAAATATCGTTAGTAGGTTGTAAATATTCAATAAAGTATTGTCAGACCTCCTGTTTTACTCCTGTCATGTATTTTATAAGTAATGTTGGCAAAGTCATTGACTAATTTATCCTTTTAAAGGGTGTCATACATTTTTACAAATGTTACCCAGGTGTGGAAAAGGGCAGCTTGCCGTATTCCTTGGTGCTGCAAAAAAACAAAAAAAAAACACAAAAAAAAACAAGTCGCATCATATTTAAAGCCGAAGTGTTTAAAATCTGAAAAGAAAAAGTAGCAAATCATACTCCAGAAATGACAGTAAATTATGTTACGTTTGTTAGTTATGTCCTGTCTCGATAACTGTAATGGACTACTCTCCAGTCTCCTGAAGTCTAGCTGGTACAAAATAAGGCAGTAAGGCTTTTAACTAGGACAAGAACGTTTGATCACATAACCCCGATTTTGGCCAACCTAAATTGGCTCCCTGTCTGTTTAAGTTGTGATATTAGGGGTCTAATGATATTATATAAGATTCTCCATGGACTTTTTTTCCTGATTTAATTCCCCTATTTGTTTCTGCTAAGAGCATTTGCTCAGAAAACACTGAAACCAAGAACCAAGAAGAAATCCGTATGTTCGAAAGCATTCTACATTTGGGCCTTTGTGCTGTGGAATGCTCTGTCCACAGAGATTCTATCTGCAACCTCAGTGGAAGTGTGAAATCTAGGTTTCTCACACACTTGAATTAAATAGCTTATAAATGATGTTGATCTCATACTCTTGTCTTTTTGTCTCTAAAGGGAGAAGAGTGAGCCTGGTTGTTGCACGGTGAATGAATTTTGAACCATGGTACCGACACTTGGACCTGATGTACGCCAACATCTAGGACCTGCTGCATCAGTCAAGATTTTGGAACATGAAGCTGTCAACCGGAAATTATGTTATTACCTATATTTTATGTTGATGATCTCCGTCTATTGATGCCCCTTATTTTCCTCATGCTGAGGTATTTGAGTTTATCCTTGCCCTTATGTACATTATAGTTCAGAGTATGGTCAAGTAGTAGTCTGTACAGGTGTTTGAGACTTCTTGAAATCAGGGCTATACAAATAAACATGACATTGACTTGATTTGCAAACTGCTTCATGACTCGTGAAAAAAAATACAATTTTACATAAAATCTTTCTTTTTGCAACATCATTTTATTTCCCATTTCTCCCTTCAGGGACTTACTGTCTTCCTCGGTTTGGAAGGTGACCTCCCTGCCCTCTTTCTTGCCCTCCGGGTTGGAAAGTGACAATCGGACATGGATGCCGTGGTAGGGCGGCAGATCACGCAGCGTGAAGCGTGAGGCGTTGTGCTCCACTGCAAGGCACTCGCGCACGGTAGTGTTGTGGCCACCGCCACCCCCCGCCGTGGTGTAGCGGTAGCAAAGGGACACTGAGTAAGTGTGGCAGCGTGTCACATTGAAGGCCAAATTCTCCCACAGTAGAGACAACTGCCTGGGCTGGATGTCTGTGGCTGTCAGGCCTCGCAGTGCACGCATGGGTTCTGGATGAATTAAACAGGAAGCACAAGATTAATGGATTACATATTATGCTATCAAATGTGTACATTTTTCATGAACAATTTAAAAAAAAGAAGTCCATATATAGTGGCTAGCAAAAGTATTTACCCACCCAAGAATTTTTGGTCATATTGACACATTTCAGGCTTCGAACCTGAAGCTAAAAAAAACCAAAACGAATTCTAAGAATCAACAAGTGAGAAGCAGTCGTGAGGTGAAACATTTTCAACATTTTATTTTTTATCAACAAACGAACAAACTGAAAAAAATATGTAGCAAACTATTGGCCCCCTGTTCTCTCCAGAAGTTCCCTGCTGACTTGTGAATGATCCAATGCCGACCTAAACGACCAGCAATGACAAATAGAGTGGACCTGTGTGCCATTTAGTCAGAGTTAAAATGCACCTAGTCTGTGATGGGCTCAGAGGTCTTTGAAATGAGACACAAGCATTATGAGACCAAAAAAACACACCAGGTCTGGGATAAAATCGTGGAAAAGTTCAAAGCAGGAATAGGATATAAGTCAATTTCCCAACATTTACATATCTCCTAGAGCAGCAATTGTAACAAAATGGAGGGAGCATAAAACCAATGCATTTCTACAAAGACCTGGCCGTCCCTCTAAATCAGCGGGAACCTATGGCTTGCGAGCACTTTTTGACTTTATTTTCAAAATATTGTATCGTATTCAAGGTATAGTTGACATGTTGAGTTTGTTATATTTGTATTTTCGTTACATTGCTGCTTTTTATCTGAATCACTTGGCTTTGGTTCTCTTTGGCTATCGATACATGAAACATTGTGTAAACTCTTAGAGCTGAGACACACAACTAAGCTTGAGCTGCTCGATGGGTTTTGACAAGAATTTATCTAGTTCCGACTAAAGCCAGAATCCTCAAACGCATTGTGAGTTTTGATGCTTGCCTTCCAAAAACAGCCACGGCCCAAACTAATTCAACTGTTGCTCGCTTGCAGCTCCCCCTTTAGCACAGCGACAACTCATGTCACTTGTGCTAATTAAACAGACAGTGTGCAGCTGGATGGTGCCGTCAAACAAGCCCTGGTCTCAATTTTCGTCGATTTAGTCCATCCCAGTTATTTGCCCTTTGGTTAATGCCATAAAAAAATCTTAAATGCATGCAAATAATCTCACTTCTGCAAGTCACTTTTCATTGTTAAGTCATCACATTATTTTAAAAGAAAGCAAACATTGGTCATGTTTCCCGGTTAAGCAAACGACAACTCTCTTTTTCATGAAACCTGAAAGACACACTAAAGCTCTTGTAGGGCGAGGCACAGAACCCTCAGTGTTCAGTAGTGCATCCCATTTGAGGACTTAAGCCAAGGAGATTTTCGTTATCAATGAGGCATTCATCCGTTATTAAAACGGTGGAGGCGTTTTTCTTTCCCTCTCTAAAGTAACAATGTATCGCCCTGCCTGTTAATTATAACTAGATGTCGAAATTTTGGTTGAAATTGCTGATTTTACGGCTGCTAAATGCTAGTGGACTCCTGTGAAATATTTAAGCAGGATGAAGTTGAAGCTGATCCGGAAAATATTTGTATTTGAAAAAACTAAAATAGTTGATCCTGGTTTCAACTGCACAACCCCTTGCCACAGAGCTTTGAGAGTAGCCCAACGATTTATATACATAAAATTCCGGCCCGATCGGGAATCATGTGCTATGTTCAGAGGAAGCGATAGCGGTTACCATGACAACACAGTTGGCCCATGAACAAAAAAAGCCCATTAACAATGAATAGGTATAAGATTTTCCCATCCGGAATACACCACGGTACGATTGGCAGTCAGTTATGTGTCCGGAGCAGCATAAAAACAACAAATCTGCCCAATTAATTTCAAAATATTATTTATTATTTGTTATTAACTCTGATGGATTCAAGTGTGTTTCAAGAGGGGGAAAAAAACAAAACATGAAACGAAGCAAAGAGCCAAAGTATTTAGAAAATATGATGAGGCAAAAAGCCGCATTCTTATTGACCAAGAGCCGCATGCGTTTCTAGAGCCGCGTGTTCGCCACCCCTGCTATAGCATATGAATCACCTATATTTTGTCTTACAATATATTTTTATAATTTGTTATTGCAACATTAATTGCAGCCTGGTCATCCAGGAAGGGGGATTACTTCATGAGCGGTCCCTTCTCAAGGTTTCTTCATTTTCCTCATGTTGAGGTTTTTGAGTTTTTCCTTGCCCTCGTGTAGGTTTAAAATCAGGGGATGGTGTAATAATAGTCTGTGCTTTGCAATAATCTGCGATCCTTGCAGCCCTTTGAGACGTCCTGTGATTAAGGGCTATACAAATAAACATGACTTGACTTGTTTCAATACTTCCACAATAAGACATAGAGAATGAGATGCAACATTATAAGCTGTCGTCTTTTCTTTTTTTAACACATGGAACTTTAATAGGTTGGCAGGTGCTTCACTAAGCAGGGAAGGCAGCATTTTGTTGACTAATTTAATTTGAAAGATGCGCCGTAGCATATTTCATGCAAATTTTCCATCTATTACTGCCCTAATATACATAACTCTCTGTTTATATAGCTTTGCCACTTCATCATCTTTTCACTGGCTAGTTTGTGCATGTTCAAGCACTACTACAAGACAGAAACAACATTGTATGCAACGTCCAAGCTAATTTGCATTTATCCTGTGTGGTAACAATTATATTGAAGTAAAATGCTGTGACACCTCCAATCTACGCAGCGCGCCGGTGCAGGCACCGGCCTTCGCTTTTCATTTGCATCTGAGCCTCTCACAAGCAAAACATCGACTCCAAACTCATGCAGACTAACGTGGCCCGGCTAGCACACAAAAGCGGCAGTGCTTCATTTTTGAGAGCCCCTGTGAAAAAGTATTCCATCGGTATAATTGATAGCCTGCGCAGTCGGGGTTGAATAAAAAGAGGGCAGTGAACGCCGACTTCATAAAAACAGGGGCGGCGAACGGGCCACAGTGTGCTCATTGTGGCTTTTCTCAAAGTGGACATCCTGCCAGGCCCTGCCTCGTCTTGTTTGTCGATGCCCTGCCGGACGCCAATCACGGGCAATCCGCAGCTGCCGTGGCAAGGGTCCGCCAGCCCGGGGCCCAGTGTTGATCCTAAGAGATCGGGCATGAGATTGGAACCGACGGGGTTTTGTTTTGTTGTTTCCCTAAAACTCTAAGGGAATGAGGTGATTCGGGTCGACTGTGCCAGGCGAGGAAAGACAAGCAAACATGAGGACGTCCGCTCAGCGTTCATGGATACAAGATATGACAAAAGAGCACTTACACACAGTTAATATCACATTTAACTCGTTCAATGCCATTGAGTGCAAATATGTTTTTAAAAGCTTCATTCAAAATGTAAAATATGCAGTTTTTTAACACAAAGGGTTTGGCGCAGCTCATCAGTAAGAATCAAGCCTCTGGGAATAATTTCCGTAAAATAAAACACCATCAGATGGCAGGAGTGGCTTTCATCAGATATTTGACCACACATTGAGTAAGCCCAAATTCCTAGTGTTGCTCCCTGTATCAAGCGATTGAGAGTGTGCAGGCGACCCCACACAGGCATAGTGGAGCAGTTTGGTGAGACAAATAGTAACAGCCTGTTAACTCTTTAAAAGAGATTCATACTTTCATAAGAAGATGACCAAGTCCCATCGTCATAATCTAGTCAATGAGGGGTGATGTTTAGTGGATGTTTGCAGGGACGTGGTCGCCCAAAAGAACGCATATTTCATGTCGACTAAAATCGTGTTGAAATTCATGCATCAAGTTTAGTGTTCTTGCAATAAACTTATTTTTCAAGCAAGGTGCCCTTGTGTTTATGGGAAGTATTGTAGGTATCACAGGTATCACAAATCGAAAAAAAAAAGCACTTAAGATAAATTCTGCTTGAAATTGATCCCTTTCCTTGGAAACGAGTATTTTCAAAAAGCCTATTTCAACTGTTGTTAAATCTTTTTTCTAATGAAAAATTAGGGTTCAAGCTTTCTTTTGAGATGCCTATATAGCTTCAGAAATACATTCTCTGTAGGCCTTCAAAAATGAGTCCAAATTTGCAAAGATTTGCTGGCACAGGATCTTCCTTCAGGATTGTTCTAGTGACCCCGAAGCAGGTGGAGGCCTATTACGGCACAGTGCTTTGGGGACCACCTGCAGTACAAATGTTGCCCTATCCTCCATGATTAAGTTGAGGTTGTTTCAGGCTGTGCTCCTTTGCCGTGCTGATAATTAAAGAAATGGCTCATAGAACACACCTGGAAGGCAAGTAGGGACTATGTTCACATTCACGGAGATTAGTTTTACAGTACCCGCCCGAGAAAGTTTATCTATGCGGTGGCATCAGGTTCATTGGAAGGGAGGGGATGACACCGTATGGCCTGTGACAGATTAGTCACAGTGTCAAGGCATAGCTACCAGAGCTGCAAAAATGCACCTTACAGTGCTCAAAAAATCCTTATGCTCAGAAGATAATTACCAGCTCACCACAACAGCCCCGCCATCAATTTTGCCGTGCTCAAACTTAATCAGGCCAACAGCGAGGGGGCTATGAGGATTGGGACATGCTATCTGAGGTCAGCAGGGAAAGTGTAGACCAGATGGTTGAGACGGTGGAGCTCTGAGGAACCGGTGATTTCAGACCGCAGGAAGGTCGAGAAGGTGAGTCGCACCAGGTGGAGAAGTTTGGCATTGTTACATCTTACAGTAATGTCCTCAAGGGGGGCCTTACGGCACATGATGGCATAGAACCGAAAAAGCCGAACAAAGTGTGAGACAATGGGAAACGGGGGTCATGGGACTGAGGATGGAAATGCAGCATTTGTTAAACATGGGCACAATTTGATGTTTGTGAGCTGTTGAAGAGTGCGGAGAGGGGAAACAAATTATTTTGAAAAGTGTGTTCACTGTAGTTGAATTAGAATCACAAATGGGATTAGTCATGTCCCTGACAGAATCTCATACTCGATTTTTTTTTTTATTCTCTTCAGCACAGCATGTTTAAATAAAGTCATTACAATGATTTATCCAACTATTGTGTATTCCTCAGTTCACGACACTGAGTGCCATAAATTTTGGACTACAGAGCGCATTCTATTAAAAGCGACATGATTAAATTAAGAATAAAACTCAATGTTATCTCTGTACCGGATTTAAGGCCTTAAACAACCATAAAAAATGAACTAATTCACGTTCAAGTCTTACATTTTAAGCCCAGCGCAAACCAATCGCATGGGGAATTTGACTTCAACACCTTCGGCTGCAGAACAGCCACGGTCCCGTCACCCGCACACATGACGCTGTTTTTAGCGGCATCGTTTCTTTAGTTCTGCTCAGAGTTGTTTAGGTCTTGTGTTTTCCGATGAGGTAACTCTTCAAGATGGAAATTATAAAGACGGGTATTTTCTACCCCTGTTTGTTAATTATTGATTACTTCTATTTGTTTGTGTGCGTGACGTGACTACATAAAAAAAGTTATAAACAAACAAACAAAAGAGCAAACAAACATAAGAACCAGAATAATAATAATAAGTTATTTTACTGTTTGCTAGTGACAACACAGGAATAAATCTCAAATATCAGTTAAATATGAGTTAGTGTTTAGGAGCATGGACAGTTTCCCACAGTGCTCTGGTAGCCCTACCAGGCTGACCTCCAATTACGTGCAGACAGGGGAAGCAGGTCATCATGGTAAAAATAAAAAATTACATGTATTTAATGTTATAGTTATTTCTCATTCAACACCAAAATGTATGGATTTTGTTTTTCAAAATCACAGAAATTTCACATTATATTGTCAAAACAAGTACTATTTAACATTTACTTTGCTGAGCGTATGCAGATGCAGTGAGGCATGCAGCTATCTTGCCTCATGGCAGAGGGCAATAGTGAAACCAAGGATTCTGATTTGGGGCCCACCTCAGCTTCAAACAATAGAATTAGTGATAGTATTCGGGAGCTAATAGCAGGTCAAGCTATTCAGTATTTTTTTTCCTGGACTTTTAGGATTTATTTTTGATCCTTTTATTTAATATGAGAAGCGCATAGACTCCAGTTATATGCTAAGGTAAAACAATAATGGGTTTTTATGCCACATACGTTGCTCTGCCAATCAAATGGTGAATAGGTTGTGGGCTAATTCATTTCTAAATCTGACAGTGATTAACCAGACAAACACCTCAGGGCATGTCACAGCTATCTGGTCTCTCAAATTTGAATTAGTTGATAACATTATTAGGACTCAGATATGCATTGTTAAAACGTAAAATAACTCGAAGCCCAAAAAATGTGATGAGGACATCGCTACTGGATATATATGTGTCTGTAGGCAGAAAAATGAAGATTTATTTTCAAAAAGTAGTGACAAGAATCGTGACATTGCATTGCGAAAGTTTTTGGGCACCAGCACAAATGTATTACTGCTTAAATGCATGACTTTTTTTCTAAAAACTTTGCCTTTTTATATTGTCACAAATACTTCCCATCATTAAAAGGACTGTATTTACTGCCTCCAAGTGGTACAAAAACCCATATAGTAAAAAAATTATAACAATAAATAAATTATATATATATATATATATATATATATATATATATATATATATATATATATATATATATATATATATATATATATACATATATATATATGAACGCTAGGTAAAAATACATACCAATGTCAAATTTTATTTAAAAAAAAAATAGAATTTGTTATCTATTTTACACAGCGGAATTCCCAGTTAGAGCGCCGCCATTTTTGTCAGGCATCCTGCCGTCACACTGTGCTGTGTATTACTGGCCCTCACACGTACCAGTCAACAAAGTGTCATGGTCAAATATTGCGCATTGGGGCTTTATGTTGTGAGGTTTTTTTTTCAAACTAATTTTCTTGTTTTGTTTTTCTGCAGAATTGAAATCCTTTTAAAATTATTTTTCCCATTAATATTCGATTTCACCTAATGTGGTGTGTGCTTCCAAGTTTCATTTTAATCATCATGCATTACTCATCCCACGTGGTTGAAGAAACCAATGGCACAGTTATTGAAAAATGTAAATGACTTTAACAAACACAGACAGCAGAAAGTATGAAGCCTTTATTACTGGACCTTCACTGCACCCATTACATTTTACAAAGAGAAAATAGGATCACCCACTCATGCTACCAAAAAGGTTACCTCTCCTCCCTTTCTATCCAGTTGGTGACTAATATTACCTCCCTAGATGCTTTTTTGATTTACTGTGTTACATGTTTTGAGTGCTAGAAATGTGCATGGGTGTTTAGGTGCACTGTTCCTGAAGAATGAGGCTGTTTTTTGCTGTGGGGAGAGGAAGGTGGCTTTAATATGTCATTGGGGATATGGCCCGGTGTGCTCCGCTGGAGCACAATAGACATATTTGTGAGGGATGATGTGTGGCAGGAAGAGACTGTTGGGCACAGAAAGACTGATGGCTATGAATGACATGAGGACTGCTTTTGGGCAGCACAAATCTTTCCATTTAATGTGTGCCTGCAACGCACAGATACCGGCAGGAGTACTGGCTTCGTGTGTGTTCGTACGGTTGACTTAACCATGACACACAATGTTAGCCGAAAGCAAGGCGGTGGACTTCTGCTCATCTCCCCAGGTGCTTTGTGTCTACACTGACAGATGACAAGGGAGGACAGATGTTGGCGGGCACAGCAAAATTTTAGTTTTGAAGGAATGCCCAATTAATTTTGCAGAGTAATGTGCAATTCTCTAGAGTATGTGCAATCAGGGCAGAACAGTGAGTTAGTGGTAGATATGTCTGCCTCACAGCCAAGAGCTCCTGAGTTTGAATCTGAATCCAAGACATGCTTAAAGGAAATGAGATTGGATTTATATCCCACAAGACTGTCCTTATGTGAAATTTTGGAAAGGGAACAGATGCGAAAGCAAATATCAACTGCACAGCAAATGTGTACTAACAAAGACACACAGCTAAACTCAAGTTTTCAAATTATAAAGAAGACCAAGACAGAGGTTGTTTTCAGAAACTGTACTAATTGAGCTGTACAGAGTTTGCAATTTTGTTATTCTCTGAAGCCCTCTCCTGACTCTTGTCATCATTGCAGCCCCAGCCAGCTCGTTCATTTTTTAGACGCGCTCAAATCAGCTTTCCTTCGGATTTGGGTAGGCGTTTTGACTCTACTTGAAGTTGGCCTTTTTATTACTTTCACCGTTTTCAAAACAGAAATCTGTAGGGACAAAATTGCCATTATTCACCAGCGTTTCCCACAGCCTCCATTCCTGGAACCTAATGTATTCTGCCACGAACGGCTCTAATAAAAGTAAGATAAAAGCTGATAGGCTCAGTGGAGAATACATCATAAAGACTCTTTGAACTCAGTTGGGCATTGCCAACACATACTTAATGGAGAATATGTTCTACGGTTAACTTTTTAAGACAATTCACACGACACATGCCACTTTTAGGAGGGTCGCCGTTTTATCATTGCAGGTGTAAAAAAATAGGTCTGAAAATACATATGCCTCACACACCGCCCATTTTAACTATAATGTTTTTTTTTTTTGTGGCTATTCATTACTTGCTAGTTTTACTCTTTTTTTACGTTTATTGTTGTGTCCTACTCATATTACTGTGAGGTTGGTGTCCTAAATGGTGCTTCAAAATACAATGCATTATTATTATTATTATTATTATTATTATTATTATTATTATTATTATTATTAAAACGGTCTGTGGTCTGATGAGACCACAAGTAAAAAATGTTTTGGAAATTAATGGAAGTAATGTACAATCCAAATTATAATAGTTGCAAAGTGCAAAAGCCATTTTTGATTATATGAAGGCATGTTAGTGGTCATTGCGTGAGTATATTGATCTTGTATGAAGGTTCTACATGCTAAAAAGTTGTAAACTCTGGGGCAATTTTTGGGCAAGGCATTTACACAACATTTTAACTGGATATCAGATCTGTGCAGACAGAGGTTTAGAATAAATAGTATAATAAATATGAATAAATGTGATCCATTAAAAAGGCAAACAAAAAAGGATGTCGTAGTGTGTTGATGGATCTTATTAGTATATCAGTTAGTCGTTTAAAAGTTAGAAGGTGGTGGGCAGCCTAATTACCCGGTATTGGTGTACATACTGTACACCAGTGTTAGCTGCCCTATTTGGCAATGTTTGTTTTCAGAAACTTGGCAATATTTGCACATACCTTAGGTGAAAACCATTATTTGGATTCATAGATCCTTAGAATTGGTGGGATTATTCTTTATCTAAAGTATTATTGTTTCCATATTTAGTAAGAAAGTGTTTATATACAAATGTCACTCTACAATAAATACAAAACTCAAAATGTAATAATCAACATAAAATTGTGATTTTGTGTGTAACAGCAGGGACTAAGTCCAGAGCTCTCAAATATTGAAAATTGTACTTCAGAATGGATAAGAGAATTTTCAGATTCGAATATAAAATTCCGAGTAACATCTAAGAGTACCATTTTAGGGTTAAAAAGTGCTCCTTAGACAATGTCTTAGACTTGTTTAAAGATGCACTGGAAATGCATTGTACTAGTCTCTGTACTTAAAACAAGAGCACTAACTATCCAGACCAGTAGAACCACATAGCTTGATTTTCTTTTCACTTCAAAGTTTTCATAGAAAATGCACATTTCATTATTTCCTACAAATTGGTGTAGTAACCTACGGAAGATTTGTAGTATTTGGTAGCTCTATAGTACAGGATACAATATATCATTCTCATCTTAAAGGCAACAAATCAAGAGCTATTGAGATCAAAAAGGCTAAAGTAAGTGAAAGACCTTTTGTTTTGAAGGAAATGTCAGAAGATATTTCCATATGAGACTTTTTCTGAGCCTCACTGACCAAAACATTCAACATTGACGTCAAGCTGCGGGCCAAAAAAGGCACGAGAGGGTCTTTAATCTGTACAAATGAAATTCATTTTTGACATTTTGCAACTTCTAATACTGTGACATGACAGTATATATTACAACAATTGTAATACCACAGTATTGTCTTTATCGTCAGATCCTCATTATTTTCCCTCAATATCAGTGGCTCCTTGAGGCTGAGTATAACTCGATGTATCTTTTAAAAATCAGTGGTATGGATATCCCTACTTCAAAACTTGAAGCCAATCGTTAAAAGTATATACATGTATATTTGTTTTTTGCCACAGTGTCCAATATTGTAAAAGAGATGGATATTCCACTTACAATGCAAAGACAATTATTCAGCGGTGTAGCATTATTGATTCCGGCTTGTCATTTACATGGCTTGAAAAAAAAATTATATGTCTTTCTATTGATAGCAGAAGTTCCTGCGTTAGGCTAGCTAATAAAATCAGCCGGTTCCTATCTTTTCAAATAAGCGTCAAATCGATACGAGTGTTCTGCTTTGAAAAAAGTCCATTATTATGCACTTTCCACTCCAGAGTTAGGATCGCACCATAGACGGCAAATGTAGCTTTTTTTCAAGGAGATAAGAGTGTCACAGTGACTGAGTCACGACTTGTCAGTCACTTCCACTCTGATTGAATTTTAATCGATGGTCGCAATAAAGAAATGCCAATTTTAGATACAGGCAGAGAGCTGGATATGGCATCTTGGCTTTGATCATCGAGAATCACTCAACATCACAATCAATTACGTCTCATTGCAGATAGGGCAAAGTAGTTATATTTAAGAAAAAGTAACTTTTGAATTAGTTTTGAGATAGCTAAATTGGTTTTGAGTCACTGGTACGCACGCTACAGTGTAAAATACGTGCATGTGGATTTTAATTCTCAAACAACACTGTCTCATTAGACTCAGAATTTGTGTTGTGTTCAACTTCAGGCTTCCATAAGTGAGAGGTTATCTTTTGATACATTAGCAATTGAGATGACAGAATACTAAAATTGTATTCCCTGGTAAGTACTTAGGTAAATCAAGACAGACTTTTAAATTAAAATTTAAATATCATGCATATGTAAAAAAATAACATTCACATTAAAATAGGATAGATAAGAAATTATATTTTCAATTAGGTAATAAAAAAATATCTAAAAATAATTGATATCCTAATCTAACCTTATAACCAATATACTAAGAGAACCATTACTAGCTGCTACTACTAATAATAATAATAATAATAATAATTTCCTTGTATTGTCATTCTGTGTAACAATGTACACAGAACGAAATGTCGATTGCACCTGACCCGTTGTAGCGAGCCGATGCAGCCGCAGCCAACAGAGGGCGCCGCCGACCACTTTTTAAGTCTTAGGAATGACTCGGCCGGGGCGCGAACCACCGACCTCCCAGTCTCAAAGCGGGCGCCTTACCATCTAGGCTACTACGACTCACTGTTCTTGGACGTTCTTATGGGTTGTGTTGTGAAGCGCTATCATAGAGTACAAAGACGCTCCCCTGCTTACGACTTTTCGACTTATGAAAAATGGTAGCCATGAACATTTTCTTCGGGATGTCGAAAAATATACGGACATTGCTGTAAGTAAGATTTTGTATTGTGTGCATTGTTTCCGAGTAGAGGACAGCACTGTAGTGCTTCTTTCTGCCACTAACGGCATGCGGCGCTGTGAGAGGTCACCCAGCATCCACCCAGAAGAAAAAAAATCTGCTTTATCTTCCTAGTTTGTGTGTAAACATTCTATACTGTATCTCCAGTGCGCTAAGAACTTTGCCATTTTTATCGTTTAATATCTTGTGCATCTATTCAATATGTTTCGTGTAAAGTGTAAAGAAGAGGCGAGCCGTTTTTTTTTTAAAAAAAAAAAAAGTGGAATAAGAAAACTTGATGCGGTTGAGAAAATAGTTGAATCGCTTTTTTTCGGCCCTCTTGAAGCACATCTTCCAAAAGTAAGTTCAACTCAACTTTATTTATCTTTATAGAGCATGTTATTTTATGAAATGTTTATTTTTCAGTACAAAACAATACTGGTTACTTATACAAGCCTTAAACATACTTCTATAAACCTTAAACATACAAAATATAGCACGGAATCAACTTACGAGCAAATTCAACTTACAAACAATTGTCCAGAACCTATGTCGTTAGTAAGTAGCGCAGCGTCTGTACACATAAAATGAGAACACAATAAGTGTATAATTGATGCTATCAAAATAATTGATTTGCTGACAGACCAAGAAAAATGTGTTCCTTCTGAGTTTGATTCTTTTTTTTATCCGTGGGTATGTCTTCCCACAGCATTCATGTGTGAATATTTGTAGTTTGAAGAAGTAACCCATCAGGAGTATATGCTAATTTCCCGTGACCATTTAAATTGACTCGTTCTGTGACTTTTTAGCATTATTGCTGAGCTAGGTTTTTTAAAGCACTTTTTAATTATAGGAATAAAATAGAAACATTTCGTCTGGGTTGACCTTTTCTGCACCACGAACCAGTTTAATGTGTGACTATAGTCTCATGGCCTAGAGACAGACTCACTTGCTGATTTACACCTAGAGACAATTTGGACCGGCCAATTAACCTGACATGCATGTGTTTGGAATGTGGGAGGAAACCGGAGTGCCCGGAGGAAACGAACGCAAGTGCGGGGAGAACATGCAAACTCCACACAGAAGGGTTTGATCCCATGGCCTGAGAACTTTGCCGCACTGTTAGTTTTTGGTTGAATGAAATATTAGTTATGTAGTTGTGTTAAAATTTTAATTTATTACACTAAAATGTTTCAAAGAGCAATTTAAATTCTATTTTAATTCATAAGAAATCTTCTTTGTTTCTTTTTGCATTGATAAAAAATTCTTGTGTACATTTTTAAGCATTTACAGCAAATGAATATCAGCTCCAAAAATCGGTTATTGGCCTCCTCTCAATAATAATAATCGGTATTAGACCTAAGAAACCGACATCAGTCGATTCTTAATGTAGATTACATAGAAAAAGGCATTACATTTTATCCCATCACCGAACTCAGGTTGTACAACATTGTTTTGGCTGATCTATCTCCCAAAATGAACCATTTCTACATTGTACAACGTGGCAGTGAGTAAAAATAGTGTGATGATGAGATAAAATTAAATGCCTTTTCCTTAATCATCTATTTTCAAGATGGCGACTGCGCATGGATACATGCTTGCGGCGAGCTCTCCAGCTAATCTTCTATTTATTGCCGTTCTCTTGTCTTTTTTGCTTTCACTTTTGGACACATGTGTGGCCAAAAACACTTACAGTAGGGACGAACTTATTCGGTTGGGTGGGCGTCTAAATTTCGATTATTCGGGCACTTTTTATACCGCCCATGATATACCGAGCGAACTTCAAAGAGACCCGGCATCCTTGTGGACAGCTATTCCTCTTAAAAAACGGCGGCGGCGGCGGCCCCGTAAAGAAAGAAAACAGAAACGTGGTTGCCGTGCAGGTAGATGTGTGAAGCGTGTGAAGTCCAAGCAGCAAGATGGACGCGAGGATGTAACTAATTCCACCATTCATTCCTCGCCGGACAACCGACGCTTTGAACTCAGCGCTCACGAGCGGCCACAACGCCGGGAGCTTTTGAAGATCTCGACAAAGACTACAAAGAGTTCAGCTAAGTCAAATGATTCAGCAAAGCTGAAATTTGGTCTGTTAAATATTAGATCGCTTGCTCCAAAAGCTTTACTTGTTGATAACATTATTCGTGATTATAAACTTAACTGTATGGGTCTTTGTGAAACGTGGTTACGCCCGGATGAGCACTTAGCGCTAAATTATGCCTCTCCCCCAGACTACGAGAGTAGTCATATAGCACGCACGCTGAAAAGAGGTGGTGGTGTTGCGCTAATCTCTGAAAAATCGCTCAAATTTAATACACGTACCTCTAATAATTACAAAACGTTTGAGGCTCTTGTGATGCGGTCCCCTCAATTGTCAATTGATGTAATAACTATCTATCGTGCACCTGGGCCATACACAACTTTCTTAGACGAATTTGCTGAACTTTTGTCTGAACTAGTAACCTATGCAGACAAAATTATAATTATGGGAGACTTTAACATTCATATGAACTCCCCACACAGTTCACTTACTATTGCGTTTAGTTCTCTAATTGATGCATTTGGTTTTACTCAACTGGTTGACTTGCCAACCCATAAAAATGGGAACACGCTAGACTTGATTCTGACTCGAGGAGTTTTAACCTCAAACATTATGGTGCTACCGTGTACTACTGTTATCTCTGATCATTATTTAGTGACATTTGAGGTGCTAACTAAATGTAAAGTTAATAAAGCTGAGGGATCTAGCGGACGCAATATAAGCACTGGCACAGTTTCTGAGCTCTTTGAACTCCTTCCTGGAGCAGTTGCGTCCTTTCCTAAATACAATGGCTCGATTGACTCACTCATGAATGAGTTCAATACCACCCTGACTAGTGTGCTGGATTCAATAGCGCCCATAAAACTAAAATCACGTCCTAAAAGACGCACACCTTGGTTTACTGAGGAAACTAGAACCCTTAAAAAAGAATGCAGGAAATGGGAGAGAAAATGGCGCGCTACCAAGCTTGAGGTTTTCCATCAAACCTGGTGTGACAGCTTGTTAAAGTATAAAGCGGCCCTTGCCTCTGCAAAATCGGCCTACCTTTCGAAGGTGATTGCGTCTCAAAAGAACAACCCCAAAGCCCTTTTTGACACTGTAGCATCGCTTACAAGGCAACAGCCTATCGCAGACAGTTCGACACACTCTGCTCAGGACTTAATGGTCTTCTTCACTAAGAAGATTCAATGCATACAGGAAGAAATTGCAAAAGATATTGTTAGTACCACACGTATTAAAGGACTGAAATTTACAGATGCACGACAGGGTGGCTGCCCTGGGAAAATGGCCGGTTTTAGTGAACTGTCACTTGATGATCTCAAACAAGTGGTGAATGCGGCCAAACCGACAACTTGCCAGTTCGACCCGCTCCCAGGTTCACTTATTAAAAGTCTTTTTAGCGTCCTTGGGCCTTCAGTTCTAAATATTATAAATACATCACTCTCCTCAGGTGTAGTTCCAGCAGCTTTTAAGTCCGCCGTTATTAAACCCACACTGAAACGACCCAACCTTGATCCAGAAATATTAAGTAATTACAGACCTGTGTCAAACCTACCTTTCCTCTCTAAAGTACTCGAAAGAGTAGTGGCACAGCAGCTGAATGCTTTCATATCGGAGAATAACCTTTTTGAATCCATGCAATCAGGATTCAGGGCTAACCACTCTACTGAGACAGCTCTGATCAAGGTAACAAATGATCTCCTAATGTCAATGGATTCTGGCGCTTCATCACTTTTGCTGCTGCTGGATCTTAGTGCTGCTTTTGACACAGTGCGCCACAATATCCTACTAGAACGGTTGGAAAAATGGATTGGTCTCTCAGGAGCTGTCCTCTCGTGGTTCAAATCCTACCTCTCAGATAGGACACACTGTGTTAAATATGGTGAAACGACATCTGAGCCCTTTAATGTTACCTGCGGTGTTCCGCAGGGTTCAGTGCTCGGCCCCCTACTTTTCAACATTTACATGCTTCCGTTAGGTGATATTATTCGCAAGTACAATATCAGCTTCCATTGCTATGCAGACGACACTCAACTATATCTTCCGTTGGAGGAATCTTCCACACTAAACTGTGGAAATTTGGAGGCCTGTCTCACTGAGATAAAAGAGTGGATGTCACTCAACTTCTTGCGTCTTAACTCTGAAAAGACTGAAATGTTAGTCATTGGTCCTTCTAAATGCCGGGACTTATTCTCAAAAACTGCTGTGAACATTGACAAATGTCACATCACACAGAGTGACTCAGTTAAAAATGTAGGTGTCATATTTGACCCTGAACTATCCTTTGAGATGCATGTAAAACAAATTACTAGAACTGCCTTCTTCCATCTTCGCAACATTGCTAAAATCCGTTCAATACTGTCTCAGTCTGATGCGGAAACATTAATTCATGCATTTGTTACCTCCCGTCTCGATTACTGCAATGCACTACTCTCCGGTCTCCCGAAGTCCAGAATCAAGTCTCTTCAGCTAGTACAAAATGCCGCAGCGAGGCTCTTAACCAGGACAAAAAAGTACGATCACATAACACCGATTTTGGCTAACCTGCATTGGCTCCCAGTTAGCCAAAGATGTGACTTCAAAGTTCTCTTAGTATTGTACAAAATCATACATGGACTTGCTCCCTCTTATCTTTCAGATCTGATCTGCCACTATGTCCCGGGCCGAAGCCTACGATCTGAGAGTGCTGGTCTTCTGATGATCCCGAGAGCAAAGAAGTCTTCTGCTGGTTCGAGAGCGTTCTCCATCCGGGCACCGGTGCTGTGGAATGCTCTTCCCCCTGAGATTCGATCTGCAACCTCAGTGGAAATGTTTAAATCTAAACTTAAAACTCACTTCTACTCCATTGCATACGAATAACCTACTCCTCTTGTCGGTTGAAAATAGTTTGTGTAATATAGTGTAACAATCTGTGAAGCCCTTTGAGACTCTTCGTGATTTAGGGCTATACAAATAAAAATGACTTGACTTGACTTGACTATAAAGCCTTGTGACCGAGTGGGTGGGTTTTGGTTCTTGCGCCATCAAGATTCCGGATCGATTCCGAGTCCATCTAAAGTTGTAGAAATGTGGTCAGCGATATCAGTCGACCGATTAACCACGGCTCAATAACAGTGATATACTACCTTAAAACGTTGGTATTCATAAGGAGTCACATGACAAGAAACCTGGCTATGGCAGCACACTGACTGCACTCCGGTCTCATGTCTGCAAATTTGAGCCCTGAAATCCCAACTCTTTGCAAACAATCCCCTCTGGGTGTAATCAAACTTTGTCTGGACCCTCCAGTGTGAACAAGCAATGGATCAAAGCAAAGGGACCATTAAAAACCTGTTTAAAAAGCTAGCGGAAATCCTAAAGATAAGTGCAACTTAGAACACAGTGGCAGATGACGTGCCGTCAATTAAAACTCACTTGAAAGAACTGAAAAGCGCTGTTAGTGATTTGCAAACTTGTCTTGACGGAGTTGAAACTCGAAGTTTAGGACGTGGAAGATGATAACATTGTATTGGACAGCCAAAATGTCTCCCTATACAACAAATTGAGCAATTGTGCAATTTTTGGGGGGTTGAAAAAAGAGCGTGTATACACGAATAAAGACATTGTAAGCAAAAACAATGTAAAATGTTTTCTATCCGTGCAGCCCGGTACGAAACAATCTTCGGCACGGTACCGGTCCGCGGCCCGGGGGTTGCCGACCAGGATACTGCTAACGTAGTGATAACTCATAGCATCACCAGGCTTTTGCAGACACGAGAGCATGGTTAATTTTAAGTGCCAACAAACACATTTATCAACGAACCCCCATTGTTAAACACCCCCGAAATCTCCTTCCATCCCAGAAAAAAAATTATAAGATGCCGTTTTAACCCACCTGCGCACTTAGTCCGGCTCACGAGCGGCGGTCCGGGTGGGCCTGTGCCTCCCTCTCCCGGCCGAGTCAACAGCACACTGATGTGGTATTCGGTGTCGGGATCCAGATGCCACAGCTTGTAGGTGACCATGTTGACTCCGTGCACCTCGGACCATGGAGACTGGCTAGCACGGTACTCAATCTCCTTTCTAATGATGGGCCCGTCCCCGAGGATAGAATTGGTGTTGAGTTGGATGATTAGGTAAGTGGAGCCAGCGCGCAGCAACTGAGGTGGCGCGATAGGGGAGGGTGGTACTGTACATAAAAGAAGGCATAAAAATGGGTCAGTGTTAAGAAGGTGAGAGTGGAGGAAAATATGTTCCATTACATTGTATAACCCAACAAAATATTGAGATGTCGACCCACACAGTGTTTCAGTGATCTTGCACGAGGCACCAAATACACACACACCCAAACACTTTGGGAGTATTACACAAAACCAAGATTAGGATTAAGCCTGTATATGTTTGTTATTTTGGCTGAGTCTAAACTCACGTCGGTTGTATGAAAACAGGTTAAATTTAGCTAACGTTAGTTTCTGTGGTGATTTATTCTCTACTGCTAACTTGCCCCTGACAAGGCTAACTACCAGCCCAAAATTATCCTCAGAGATACATCTGTTACGTCTACAGTCCATCATGTGAAAATATTAAGGGTTTTATAGCATTTTCATTGACTTTCCTGATACTTTACGTTTCATTATTTTAATTATCTTGCATTACATTTTTACTATATAATAAGAATTTGTCAAATGGCCGTCAGAGCTTTGATGAATTTGTATATCATTGATTTTATTGAGATTCTAAAAAGGGATGTAAAACTTGGAACAAGAGACATTTAAGCCTATTTAACGGTTCCTTGTTTTTTAATAAGGATAAGTGAATTTAAGAAAATAAAATTAGTATTGTGTTTTTGATGAATTGTGAATGATGAGACTAAACGTAGCACTCCAGGATAAATATTTAATAAGAGAGAAAAAGTCAGGATGAATAGGCAAAACATTTTATTAATTGCATTGCCTGGAAATTTAACCTGGGCAGGCAACAAAGATTCCACAGTTTGAGGATGGCTTGAACGCACATTTATCCGGGATATATTCAGCCAGCCTCATATAGCAGGGCCTTTACACCCTGGCTCGCAAATGTGCAACCGGTTAAGCCAACACGTGCCAGCTAGACTACTAGCAGGCGACCACTTCTGTGCCACTAAATCATAAATACAACCTCACCAAATAAATCAAAAAGTGTGTTGGACCCCGAGCTACACTGATTTTAAGTCAAACGCACCACCTCAAACGCCAGATTCACTCTCCCTGTAGGAGTGCCATTGCTCATTGTATCATAAACATACACCGTGGCTGCCAAATACGTCATTTCCACGTATGCCGCAGCATATGAGACCAACATCCAGCACATGATACAGCTATTCCGACATACGGGGAACGACGGTTCCGGCTTACAGGCATATGTCTATGCTGCAACATCTCTCTCTCTTCTGCGAAAAATCACAATGCCAAACCCCCTAAAAAAAAATTGTACTCAAGGATTTACACAATCAACGTGGATCACGCATTTTCATGAATTTGGACGAAAAATGAAAGACTTTCATGTCTGTGAAAAAATCTATTGGAAACAGTATCTGATTCCATGCATTAGTTGAGATCATCAGTTGAGTGCAAATAGATTTCTCACCGCAAAACCCCAAAGAAATTTCAAAAGTGTCCAGAGAGACTGCAAAAGGTGCACAGGTCAAATAGCAGATTAGTCACAGCCATTAGCAAAGCATTTCCATTAAGCAGAACCAAACGTGGAAATATCAGGTGTGCGCACGATAAAACGACCTTTGCCACGGGAAAAATTAGGCACCCTTCATCCGCTTCCTCCATGAAAGAGGAGACTCTCCAAACTGTCATCCAGGATTGCCAACCGGGGATTAATTCCAAGTCCTACGGTCAGTTAGGCGTACATCTAAGCCATGGAACAATTACATGTGCGACGGTGTAAGGAAAGGGAGCCGGAGCGAAACGAACGAGGACAAAGCGCGAGAAAAGATCGCGGTTAGATGTGTGGCTGTGACTAATCCGTCATCCCGGCAGAGGCACCCCTGTCTTTTGAAGGGCCGCTCCTAACAGGATTTATATAGTAGCCCTTCTACTTCTATTCTGCACTTCCCTTTAAAGCTGCCTTTGCCTACAGCCTCTCATCTCTTCAGGCCTCAATAACAGAACTCAAATGAAAGATCGAATTTCATCAACGGCATTTAAATTAATGAAATGGCGTGGCCATAAATTCTTTGATGGCAGATGGAAAATCACATTTTTTTCATGACTATTTTTTTCATTATCGTCGCAAGAATAATGCAAACATGTTGATTCATTCTAAAATGCAATAAATATTAATCAAGCAGACTGAAACTGCTACAAATCACTTTATTAACTCCTGTATTGCCATTTATGTCTAAACGAGAAAATCTCGTTTCTCAAATCTGGCAAGCTATGAATGAGATAATATTTAGGGAATGTTTCAATTGGATGAGACGTGATCGTCTTTTGTGCAAAGACAAGTGTAGCACATTTATGCGAGTGGGGGAGGGACCTCAGCAAAAGCATGCAAAGATATTTTTTTATATCAATTTCATCTTGTAAATCAAATGTGCGGCCCAGTTACCAAAAAGTGTTTTCTATCCCAGGTAGGCTCAATTTAGAAGTCAGAGTAGATCCATCCATTTCCCCCTTTTACTACAATTTTAACTTCCTTATTTTTTTGTAGTTATGGTATTGTTAGACCATCCAAATGGCTGAGAATTTTGATCATTTACAGTAGTATTATGTTATTTAATAGATTTGTTTCCGTGTTTTTCAAGTAAAACAAGAAAACAATACCTGGAATGAGCAAAATCGTAAATGGGGCCAGGTTTGTTTTTTATGACTGTCAAATCAAAATGTTTCAATTTAACATCACATTTTCTAAATTGAGGTTGATTAATGAACACGAAAACTCACAAAATTAGGGTTCCGTTACTGGTTTGGATGATAAAGTGTCTAAGAAAATAGGAAAAACAAGTGTAGGCAAATCCAAAACTTTGTAAATTCTAAAAAAAATCCCTTTTCTTAAAACTGTCCAAACAGCAATTTGTTTTCACAGTTTATAAACATTGCAGTTGACTGGCCAATAGCAAACATTTATGGAAATATATTAAATTACCAAATTGGGAGTTACAAATTTTCAATTAAAATGAATAACTAAAAAACAAGTGGCTGAGATGCTGAAATTCTCAAAAAAATTGAGAATATCAAATCAAAAACACATTCAAACAATCAATTGAATACAGGGGGTAATTCATTTAGCAATCATTTAACAGTTGATTCAATCAATTGCATTGCTATAGCATAAATAGATCAATAAATCAACAGAATCACTAGGATTCACCCCCAAAAATAGACACCACACCTGTATAATTGCATCACTGGTTGGCCAGCAGATTAGACCCAGGATGTCAAGAGATAGCTGCTCTTCATTTATTGAAAGTCTACCAGCCATTGACCAATGGAATGGTCCTCCAATTCGTTTAAGAGTAGATTTGATGATGTAACTAAGTGCAAGCTTGCACATACTACATCAAATACCACATCAAATACCAGATCACCTGCTTAGAATGGGGACATAATCTAATATTTAGTTTTATTTCAGTGGGTTTTAAAAATAAGATGTTCTCTGGCCAAATCTTTTAACCCAATGTTGCTTGCGACTCCAAAAGTTTGCCGACCCCTGCACAACATCAAAAGAAAACACAGATAGAGAGAAAAACTCATCTGACACATATCTTCTCCAAGTGTCTGATTTGCTCAGTGCAAAAAAAAAATCCAGCGCTAAAGGTGAAGGTAAGAGTGAAAACGAGGCCTCCTTATTTCCGCCCCGCATTGTCCCTTTGCCAAGGCCCTGATGTGTTTTGCCAGCGAACCACCTCGCAGTCATGTCATTACTATGCTGTCAAAGCAGTGTCAGATTGTGGGCTTGGAGTGAGTAATGGGACCGAGGTCACCATCTGTGCTACATGATATGACAGGGCTGCGGGAGACATAGTCAAGTGAGCGGCTTTATGACAGGATGCTGAGGAGTCGGCCACGCCAGCCTCTTTGATTGCCGCACAAACATATATGTCTGCTAGATGGAATTCTCCAACCATGGAAGCCCAAGGTTTGAAGATTAGAGGTTAAGGTCCTTACAGATTTCAACTGTGATAACCTTTATAGTATCTTGCATTTTTTTATCAACCATGAACCCTGTGGGGACTAACGCGTTACAAAGTAAAGCGTCCCCGGAGAGCGATTATTTTTCTCAGTAACACGTACTGTAACGTGTTATTTAACAAATGTTGTAAATCTAGTGTTGTTACTACTTGGTGCGTTGCTATGTTACTCTACTTCATAATTGCAGATCATTAAATATAGTGTCCTCTGATTGTTGAGTACTCTGGCTTATCACATACATCCCTTGATCCGGAACAGTCCCTGTAGGGTTTTTATTTTACATACAAAATACACCTGAATAAAATTTGGGTGGCAAGAACGCTGAATTCTTCCTCATGTGGATATTCTCCCTACCGCGTATACTCACATCTGAGCTGAATTTACAACTATAAAATGAAATACTGAACCAGGGAGTCAGCTTACACGCTATGTTCAAAAGTTTTGGGTCAATTAGGAATGTCCTTATTTTTGAGAGAACTTTTTTTTTTTCAATGAAGATAACATTAAACTAATAACATATCCTATACATTGTCAATGTGGTAAATTACAATTATAGGAGCAAATGTCTGGGGTTTTGATGGAATACTATATCTTCGTATTTGTACGGAGGCCCATTTTCAGCAAGTACCACTCCTGTGTTCATAGTACATTGAGTTTACTAATTGCATTAGCCTTCTGAAATGATGATAGCAGTTTAGCTGGTTAGAGGGCCTATAAAACTAACCTTCTTTTGGGCTTGTAGAGTATCGGGAGCATCACATTTGTGGGAGTGATGAAACTTTCAGAATAGCCAGAAATGAACTTTGGTATAAAACTAGACAGTTTATTCTTGTTCTAAGAAATGAAGGCTATTCCATGTGACACATTGCCAAGAAATTGAAGATCTCCTACAACGATGTGTACTACTCCTCATAGAGAACAGGACAAAAAGGCTCTAACCAGATTACGAAGAGAAGTGGGAGCACAGCAGTGCAAAAAGTACATGACAATCTCTGGTTTGAAATAAAGACACCTGACAGATCCTTAATTAGCAGCTTGGTTAAATAGTACCCACAAAACACCAGTGTCAACATCTACAGTGATAAGGTGACTCTGAGATGCTGGCCTTCAATGTAGAATGGCAAAGAAAAAGGCCATATCTGAGTCTGGCCAACAAACGGAAGAGACTAGTCTGTGCAAAAGAAGACAGACATTGAAAAACTAATTGGATAAATAAATGTGCGATTTTTTAAATCTCAAGCACAAAATTATCTGGGTGACCCCCAAACTTTTGAATGGTAGAATAAGCGCATGTTTGGGTTTGTGTCACGAGTAGCAAATGGTAGGCAGCACGGGGGAAGGGGAGCGTGGCTTATACAGGTATAACAAACCAACGAAATCAATGGGCCAAACCTGAGCATACAATTTATGGTAATGGTGAGTTTTGGTCTTTTTATTTGTAAAATTGTTTTTGCAATAAACCATGCCTAGAGAAAGCAATGGAAATGTTTCGACAGTACCCAGAAATGGACAAGATATTTAAGTGATTTGAGGGAAGGGACAAAATAGATATGGAGTGTTTCAGCTAATGTACTGTTCATTTGGAAGCGCTCAAGATTACACAAGAAATATGAAGGGTTCGCTGCTTCTGCAGGTTGTCGTACACATTCTCTTGTGTTTCTATTTTAAACTACGGGTGGCGGCTTCTATGATAGTGTATTCAGTAATTTTTACTCGATAGGTAATTTCAGAGTACAATGCTAATTTTTAGTTTCAGTAATCTGAAGGTTACTGAATTACTTATTGAGTGGAGTAACTAGTAACTAATTGCTGTTTTTCAGTTATGCACCCAACACTGGCCATTATGAGCAACAAACACAACGTTAAAGCTTAAACACAAGAGCAAAAAAAGTGGCATTAGTCATAAGGATGGACAAAAAAGTCAAACCTTTACCTTTGACAATGAGCTCAGCAAAGTTGGAGACCCCAGATCCCCTGGAGGACTGGGTGATGCAGCGGTAAAGGTCTTGATCCGACCGCTGGACGCTGTCTAGCTGGAACAATACCACGAAACGTCGATGACTCAGGTGCTTGACCGATGCACTGTTTAAAATGTCCCCGTTGTGTCTCTGGGGGACAAGAAGGGACAAGGTCAGGGAAAAGACTGAGTGTGTTTGACTCTTCAAAATGATATTTCATTACGTGACCTATTTGAAATGCAAAAGGCTTTGAAAATGTCATGTAACACAAGATGATGACTCATATTGATACACTTTGGAAGCAAACTGGAAAAAAATGAAGGGAAAGAAATAAATTGCTTATCACTATCGACTCCTCTTCCTCCGGGGTGTCAAACACATCCACAAAGTAAAAAGGACATTTTCACGGAGGCCCGGACTATGAAACCATTGGCATGGAAAGTGTGCCATAGCTAGAGGGTTGGGGGTCTTTTCGGAGGCTTAACATTAAATTATGATTCGGGGATGGAAGATTTGATTATAAAACTTATTGACGCTTGTTTCCACAATGTATCCTTCACTAAGAGCAAAACAATAAATGAATTCATTTTCACTACAATTTATTTAACTTGGGAGAACTTATGCAGACTGGAAAACAATAAAAAAAATCACATACAAACACTAATTTAAATGATTGGTTTAAGCATCTAAAGGCTTTTCTTCTGTTGTTTACTGTGAAAATGTATTCTGTTAGATTTCATATACTGGTATGTCATATATGTTATAAAAAGGAGCAAAAGCTTATTTCAGGTGCTATTTCTTTAGTTTTGTATATTTAAACAGCATGTCCGTGACTTTTATTTTAAGTAAAATAACACCTGGAAGGGTTTCCTCAATGTTGCCTGGTTGATTAATGCAAATGCAGCTAAGGTTGCCTGGGAGTGGTGTCTGGCTTCTGTGAACTCCAGTAGAAATATTTAAAACTACAAGACATTGTGACTCATTTTTCTCTAGTGCTTTTTTTAGCATCGTCTCGGGGGCCACATAAAATTATGTGGCGGGCCGCATTTGTCCTGTGGGCCTTGAGTTTGACACATGTGCTCTACCTGATCCTATCTGGCAAACACATCTAGTACCTCCTTAAGTTTTAATGGTGCAACAACTAATTGGTTGGTAAATACCTAAACGACAGTAATAAATTATTTTAAAACATGTTTTATTAGCAATGTTCCGTATTCTTTGAATTGCTTTATCATAAATGTTGACTTTTAACATTTTCTTGAATGATTTTGCTGATTTCAGAACATAACTTCAAAGGTTCAAAGGACAACATTTGTCATTTTTTCTCCAGTTCGTATTTGTCCTAATATATCGATCTATCCGGGGTCGGGTCACGGGGCACTTATATTTTATATATATATATACATATATACATATATATATATATACATATATACATATATATATATATATATATATATATATATATATATATATATATATATATATATATATATATATATATATATATATATATATATATATATATATATATATATATATATATTGTTTTTGCCACCGATGTCTACAGCTTGTTATTAAATGAATCAGACCAAATGAAATCGATGTATGCTGTCTACCTTCAAAACCAATCCATTAATAATTATTAAATAATCAACTTCACAAATAATTGTTATTTAAAAGACAAATATTCCGGTGGGAATGAGTTGATTAAGTAATATTTGGGGACAAAGAGTCAATGTATTATTCATATTAATATTATTAGCTTAAAACCAATTTGTCACACTACCCCATGGGTCTCAAACTTGCAGTGCATGGGCATTTGTGGACCAAGTATGATAGGATGAAAGTTTGATATTAGTGCGGGCTGCGCGAGTTCGATATGGATACTACCTCCGTGCGAATTACTTCGGCAGGGCTCAAAATGGGGAGTATTTCACTCGTAAATGCAGCCAACAATTACAGTGCATGCAGGATAATTAAAAAAAAACACTAGCTCGCAAAATACTTCTGCATGTGGTGTATTTTAAGCATGGTATTTGAAAGTCAATGTACTTAGCTGGCTGTTCCCATTGAAAACATGAAACGGAGCAAAATAGAGGGAAAAAGAAAAAAAAAAAAAAGAGAGAGAGAGAGAGAGAGAGAGAGGGAGAGAGAAAGAGAGCAAAAAAGAGAGGGAGAAAGAAAAAGAGAAAGAGACAAAGAAAAAATGAGAGGAACAGACCGACAGACAGAAAGACAGAGAATGACATATGCACTTCTAATTAATTTCCTATTCATCCATTATCGGCACCACTTATCTCAGTGGGGTCGCGGGGTGCTGGAGCCCATCCCAGTCATATTCCGGCAGTGGGTAGGGGACACCCTGAACTGGTTGTCAGCCAGTCGCAGGGCACACAGAGACATACAACCACTCGTTCATTCACACCTAGCGACAATTTGGACCAATTAACCTGACATGCATGTATTTGGAATGGGGGAGGAAACTGGAGTTCCAGGAAGAATCCCACACACACGCACAGGGAGAACATGCAAACTCAGCACAGGAAGGCTGATTGCTGGATTTCATCCAATGACCTCAGAACTGTGCCACGGACACTCCAGCGACTCAGCCGCCATGCTGCTCCTGTAACTAACTTGATTTGGATTTTTATACAATATTTTGTCCCAAGTTCCATTTTGTTATTATGTACTTATTACTGATTTGTTTCACTAATTCTTATCATTGTTTCTTTATATCTTTAGATATTATTTTGGGGTAGGAAAAAAACATTTCAGAATAGCAGAATGTTTTCATCTTATGAAAAATCCGAGGCCGCTTCGCTGCACCCTAACTCCGGTGGGCTCTAAGTAATTTTAGATTGCGACGCCTGCACTACCCATTCGCAAGGTTCACATTTTGACCTGCTTGAAGTTTAAAGTAATATTGTAGAAACCTACTTTGTAAGTTCATGCCTAATAGTTGACCACACAACATCCCTGTAGTTTAGTTTGTTTATCATTCTGGCAGTCTTTTTCTTTGCCCCAAAATTGAATACAAACATTGCAATGCCGGAAATAAAGGCAGATGTTCTAGTCTTTGCTCCGAGGATTTACTCAAAGTGTATATTTTCTTCTGACCCTTTTCCCTTCGGTAGTCTGTATCACTCAAAAGCACCGTCATAGATTACCTTTGTTATGAAAATTGACAACCACTTGTATGTGCCAGTCAGTCATTGCAACAAGAAATAAATAACTGTCAAATCTAAAAAGAATGGCAGTGGCATTTCTCTAATTAAATCCCGACAAAACATCATCGATCATGTTGCTGGGAATTCATTCATGTGGCAATAAAACATGCTTCATGGACAGCTAAAATAACCCAATTAGAATAATAGTAATCAACGATGATTTAAGAATCCAAAACAATTGGTTGTGACGGAAAACCTTTTCTTGTTCTCTTCAGAAAACTGAATCTAACGGATTGTTTTGTTGTGATCTTTTGGTTGTAAAGGTTTGTGGTTAAGTTGAAAGCAACGCAAACATTTGTCTTGAGCTTGCTGTCTAACCTAACCCACAAACCACACTAACTCTAGGACAGCAAACACAGTCAATGGGGTTCCTAAGAGAAAAAATAGCAACCACAAGAAAAAAAAATGTGGCTCGCCTCAGTGTAGGTAAGGCGACAAAAGTTACTCAACTGTACTATCTAGAAAAAAAGCTTTTTGCTGCATATAAAACAGTCTGCATGAGGGTTTTCGGATATGTTGTTGTGAAGCCGCAATGTACCGCAAAGTATTGGGTTTAAGCTGAAGAAAAACAGATATCATAGACCCAAAGAAATGTAACTCGAGAAGGTTATTATGTTATTAAGCCTCCTTGTCATGTGATATGGCTGATTATTGAGTCATGAGATTTTCCACCTTTCTATTTGCTTAATCCCTCGCCTTACTTGTACAAGAATAGTACCTGCTTTTGAGGTTAGGTAACTAAGTCCTTTAAAAAAAATTCAGTCTCTCAATATTTTGCACTTTCAATGCGCAGTTTTTTTGTTTATAGATTTAAGTGGCAACCCTCTTAGTTCTTAATGCTGCACAGTGGCTGCGTGAGTCGCCTACGAGGTATTGTGTGTAAGAAATCAAACCATCTGTACAATGTTGTTCAGACTACTTTAAGTATGAAGAATGCATAACAGCAAGTACTGTTATCGAGAACACCAATCACTCTATAAACGTGTGGACCACAACCTTTTTTGTATCACGGACCGGTTCAATGTCAAGTCACATCTATTTGTGACCCCTAAATCATAAAATGTCTCAAAGAACTGCAGAGGTCACAATTACATCATTCCCTGATCTAAAACCGACATGCTGGCAAAGGGCCTCTCAAGTGGTGATATCTACACGACCCAAGGTCAGCATTAAACATGATAGCATTTTTTTTTCAATAATGGAAAAAAAAACAATAATATGTGTCCCGCGGGCCGGATGAAGCCCACCAAGGTTTTTTATTTCGGTCCGGAGACAATTCATAGAGAAGCACAAGATAAATTTAAGCAAAGCAACTGGAGACCAAGGAGCTGCTACTTTTCTATATCTGTCTCTCTCTCTATACATTTTCCTCACTCCTTTTTTCTCTCTTTCTCTCATGCTCACTCTTTTTCTCACTCTTTTTCCCTTTGTCTACCTACCATTTTCTCTCTCTCTCTCTTAAACTTTTCTCTTTTTTGTCTCTCTTTATATCTTTGTCTCTTTCTTTCTCACTTTCTTTCTGTCTCTTATGTTTCTCTTTTATTTATTTATTGCTCCTTCTCTCTACCTCCTTTTCTCTTTTCACCCCTCTATTGTATTCTCCCTCTTTTGCGCTCTCTCAATTTCTCTCTCCTTTTCCCTTTTTCTCACCGTCTTTCTCTGTCTCACTATTTCTCTCGCTGTTTTATCCCTCTCTTTCCTTCTCTATTATTCTCACTCTCTTTGTCTCTCGTTTTCAAGTTTGGTGGACTCGGACGACGAAATCATCTCTTTTCTTCTCCCGTTCTCTCTCTATTGTGGCCTTTCACATTATTGTGCCCTCTATTTTTCTCTCACTTTTACCCTTTCTTCGATTTGACTTTCCTTTTTTTTTGTCTCTCTCTTTCTCTGTCTCCCTTGTTCTATCAATCTTTTCCTCCCTCTCTGCCCATCTCTTTAATCTACTAGTCTGGCCCCCATGATTTCTTTTCTAGCATGTAGCCCCCAGTTAAAATGAGTTTGACACCCCTGGTTTAATGTGTCTTTAAAATGTTATAAGTAGAATATTTTCTCTACTAAGTATGTGTTAACAATGCACAACTGAGTTCAAAGTGCCTTTATGCATTATTTTCCACCAAGCTCATCTGCTTTTATCTTACTTTTATCAAAGCTGTTCAAGGCGGAACACAATAGGTTGAAGGAATAGGGGGCGGGGAGGGAGTGCTGGAGAGTGACCTTTAACCCGTACCCACGAGTTTTTTGGGGATTGTTTTTGTGTAGCATGAAAATGGTGAAAGTAATAAGATGAGTGCTTCAAAATCAGTCCAACCGCCAATCCAAATCCCACAAAAGATGAAAATAGAAGAATAAAGTAAGCCAAAGAAATGCCCCTATTTGCACGAGCGGACACAGGCTGCAATGTAAATAATTCCATCCAGCTCCTTTTACAATGCTAACATTAATAATGACGCATCCGTCATCACATTTGCAACGTAACATAGAGAGTTGCGTTTGATTACTCTCCAAACAAAATGTACACGACGTAAAATACATGTGCACGAAGAGGTGTAATTGTAAGAGCTCTGTGAAAACGTAAATAATTAAATATGTTAATAGTTAATAGTGCTCATGATCAGCTTTGATTATCTGAGACATTATGTGGTTTAGAGCGGGGGTTGACACAAGCAGCTCTGAAGCGCGCACGCGGCTCTCTGCATTCCCTGGCAACTCTCTTGCCTTTTTTTCAAAAATGTTTGATAATAGAAATTGATATGGTTTCTGTAGGAGGACAAGCATGATAATCAATTTCCCCTATTAGGGAGATTTTGATGCGGAAAAGAACTGTAGAGAGGGATGCAAATTCCAGCTTACTTTCTTCATTTTTCTTTCCTGACCCCAAAGTGAAAATGCCACAGTTGTATCCATCCATGTGTAGTCTAAGTCAATGCTTTTGGCAAGCCACGTAGGAGCTTAACTTGTTAACAGACAAGCGCACCAATGGAACCCAGTTTTGGAGCGAGGAGCTTACAACCACGGTACTGTACTTCGATGTTTTGGGTGAATCACATAATTGAAACATTTTATGACATGTCAAAAGTTTAATGTAGAAACTAAATCTGTTTGAGTAATAACTTGGCATATACTTGCCCCCCGATCACATAGCTTGCAAACGGCATCCCAGGAAATAGAAGGAAGTTCTCCGATTTATTTGGTGAACCGGTACTTATTTATCCGTGGAAGCTATTAACAGAGAAAATCTGTGGTCACTGAGGAAATAGACGAACCGCTAAAACGTCGAGGGAATACGGTAAACTAGAAAACACAATGTACAAAATAATCAACAGATTAAACCCCATCTTTAAAAAAGTATGAGGTTCGGTTAGCAATTCAAAAAAGGAAAGCTTCAATTTGGAGTCCAAAGTCCAACAGGTACAGCATACGTATCACTGGATGAATGAATCACTAACCTCCAGTAGGAATTTCTCAGCCTCAGAAGACTTTCCGGCAGCCACGCACTGGAAAGTTGCATTTTGCGCAGCATTGACCTCCTCGTCTCCAAGCCGGGAGAAATGCGGCGCCTTATCTGAAAAATAGCACGGAGGAGAGAGAAAGAAGGAAAAATTACCTTTCGACCACTCACGAAGCGAGCCCGCCACAGACGACACGTTCTTATCAGGGCTCGAGCACGGTCATTTTCAGTTTGAGAGAGCAAAATGGTCTGTTCCGAGCTACTTTCCTTTCCTTTGCCACACTGAACTTGATCGTACTTACAACAAATATCTTGTTATAATTCAAGGATTGGTGTGTATGTGTGTGTGTGTGTGTATATATGTTAGTGACATACAGTGGGGAAAATAAGCACCTAGTCAACCACCAATTGAGCCAGTTCTCCTACCTGAAGAGATTAGAGAGGCCTACAATTGTCAACATGAGTGAACCTTAACCATAAGAGACAGAACGTGAGGTAGAAAAAACCTGAAAATCAAATTGTTTTAATTTTAAGGATTTTATTCCCAAATAAGAGTAGAAAATACATATTTGGTCACCTACAAACAAGCGAGATTCTGGCCTCCACTCGTTACCTATATTAATTCATTATCGGTACGCACAGCTTAAGTCAGTCACACTCCAAACTGGACTATGGCCAAGACTTAAGAGCTGTCGAATGACACCAAAGGCAAAATTGTAAACCTGCACCAGGCTGGCAAGACTGAGTCTGCAATAAGAAAAACTTGCGTTGGGGGTAGAGTCAGTGCTGTTGCACCAGAGCGTGCGCCAAATGACATTAACAGCACCTGCTATCACTTGGAGGTCTTTTTTCCAAATACTAACCAGGCCAGACCCTTCTCAGGGTGGTTTGGCTGTGAACAGGTGGATATAGATGGATTTATCGATGAATGGATGGATGGGCAGACGGACGGACGGATAGATGACTAGCTTAGCTAGCTAGCTGGAAAGCTAGATAGAATATAAGGATGCATAGTAACAGTTTTTTTTCCTACCGCTACCGATAACCAACTAATCCCTGCTTCCAGAAATTCATAAATATCATATTTTTTAATTTGCATGCTCTATTAAAAATCCAATGAAAAAACATGCATTATTTTTAAGAGTTTCTTTGTGTTTGTTTACAATTTCCTGTTCATGGTTAATGGATCCCTTAAACAACTCCAGTAAACGTGTCTCGAAAATGTACCTTTATAAAGACTAGAGCTCGAATCCATCAATCGATCGACCAACCAAGTGATCAACACTTACGTTGTTTGTCAGTTATAACAATAATGACTGAGAAAATAGTATAATCCCTCGCTGTATCGTAGTTCACTTTTCAAGGTTTTGCCACTTTGTGGATTTTTATTGAGCATTGTGTTCTGCATTCTGATTGGCTAAACAGACGCCCGGCCCGTTTTCTGCCTGTGTCTGCTTGTGCATCAAAAACGTTGCATTTTTAGTTTTACGTAAAACAGCTTGAAAAACCTACATTGCGTACGTGCAAATATGTTTCAATTTTGGGTTTCTCTAAGAGCCATCATGTCAACAAAATGTTTTGGCACCTGCTGCCCAGGCCAAAAGGCATATAATTGTGCTTTCTATTGCTGACATATGCTCAAGGAAGGTAAAAGCATTTTTACGCCACTTTTTTATTTTCCAACAACGTCCACACGATGGCAACAAAACATCGTCTGAATTAATCAAAAACAAAATTATGTTCTGAAATAATTTTCACCCAGTTTTGTAATTAATTGTTAAATACAGTATAGCAGAAAAAAATATTTTAAAATCACAAGATTCTTTAAAAAAAATCAAATTCGTCAGTACAGCAGTTCTTTGTAAAAGGTTCAACAAGTACCGTAAGTAGTTGTTCATCAAATGCTTGAGCTTGTAAATAGGGTTTGTTCTTTGGTTTGAATGTCTGATTTAATAAATAAAGGTTTCTTCTTTCCCTATCGCAGGGTCTTTTTGGAACGCAAACACAGTGAAAAACAAGGGGTATGAAATGACTATAATTTTTATTTCTATTTATAATATTGTATTTAATAAGTTTTCATCCCCTTTGATTTATTGGTAACTTTTCGTCATATAAAACCGATTATGACATGTTTGATTCAGTGTGAACACGTGATGGTCTCTCGTGGCAAAGGCGAACGTTCTATCAAGGCTAATCTATTCAGAGCAGAGTGTGGGAGGGAAAGTGTGAAAGGGAAGCCGCCGAGTAAGCGTCAATCCTCCATGTTTTTGACTAATAACGTCCTGGCATGCTGAGCGGAGCTGCCGATGAATCGGTGTGGGAGTTACCAACTCACCCAATTTCGTGATTAACAATAGCGCAGCGAGAGAGCGACACGCTGAAGCAAATCACCGTTTAAATTCCGGCCGCACAGACTAGCGTGTCTGAGAAATCGGGTAGGACGTGTTGACCTGTCACTCACGGTGATTGACAGGAGAAGATGGCAGACGCATAGTGTGGCTTGTGTGTAATATTTGCTTCTCCATTGCCAATGCCCGCTTTCTTTTACAGATGAAGAAAATACAGTGACTTGTTGATTTTGTTTACAGGCTTAAGAAAAAAGACCCATTTGTTCTGTAGCAGGTAAACAAAGACAATACAAATGAAGAATGGGATACAACTTGGGGAAGCTTTACACCAATTACCGTCTTTCCTGATTATAAGGCGCACTATCAATAATAGTCTCTTGTGTTTTTTTTTGTTTCATTTATAAGGCGCAAGAAATTAAAACTACTGAAGAGGCTTAATTAGTTGATTGAGCGTAACCTAGATTCCACTCAAGTCAGCTGCTGGTGTTAGCCAAGATACCCACCTAGAATGATTTTAGGATTAACTGAACAGAGTACAGACGCTTCCCCACTTACGAACATTTTTCGAAACATATCCGGACATTGCTGTAAGTTAGATTTTGTATTGTGTGCAGCTTTTTCAGAGTACAGGACAGCACTGTAGTGCTTCTTTCTGCCACTAACGGCGTGCTGCGCTGTGAGAGGTCACGCAGAATCCACCCTGAAGAAGAAATCTGCTTTCTCTTCCTAGTTCGTGTAAACAGTCCTGTATGTACTGTATGTCCAGCGCACTAAGAACTTTGATATTTTTATTCTTTAATATTTCGTACATCCATTCATAATAATAATAATAATAATTTCCTTGTATTGTCATTCTGTGTAACAATGTACACAGAACGAAATGTCGATTGCACCTGACCCGTTGTAGCGAGCCGATGCAGCCGCAGCCAACAGAGGGCGCCGCCGATGGGTGGTGTAAAGTGTAAAGAAGAGGTGAGCCGTTTCTTTTTAAATGAAAATGGAATAAGAAAGCTTGATGCGGTTGAGAAAATGGGTGGATCCCTTTTTTTCGGCCACTTTTTATCACAAAGGAGGAAGTAGCCTCACTGTAGAAGACCATCTTCCAAAAGTAAGTTAAACTTAACTTTATAGAGTATATTATTTTATGAAATGTGTATTTTTTAGTACAAAACAATACAGGTTACTTATAGAACCCTTAAACATACTTAAATAAACCTTAAACACACATTCCATACAAAGTATATCACTGAAGCAACTTACAAACAAATTAAACTTACGTAAGTAGGGCAACGTCTGTACACATTTTAAATTCCACTATACACAGTTGGACACAAATCAATTATTACATTTTAATATATACCATTTTCATGACCATGAGGCGCACAGTGTTAAAAGGTGCAGTCTCCGTATTTGGCTCGATTTCTGTCTTAACACTACACAGGGCGCACTGCAAGTGGCGCAACTGCCTTATGCTGTGTCCGCTGATGTGTTGAAAAATGACAACCTCCCTGCATGAAATGCCCCCCTTGCCAATACAAGATGCAAATCCCCCTGTCTCTTACCGTTCTATTACATTCTTCCAAAAATCCGATACGAAGACGTTTGGGTAACGTTTGAGCGAGGGGGGACATTACATGCAGGGGGTCCTGATGCATTTTTTGGCACAACCATGACTTCCAACACAGACAATCATAGAAGAGTGCGTGTGTAAAAATACTGCGATAGCAAAACTGAGATTGGTTGCGGTTTATCGAAATGTTGATTTGAAAGAAAAACACGGATAAAAAAGTGTCGGAGTTTGCTTTTTAGCTTCCTACACTTGTGAACCTTCGATTTAATAATCTTCTCTCGCGACAGTTGTTCGGTTTCCATGTTCTTCCGCGTAACATAGAAATCAACACATTGTGGCGGCAAAAACCATTCAGTGGAGGGAAAGTGAGGTTTTGGATTCAATGAATATTTGGGGGGACAACGTTTAAATCGCTAGATAAAGAAAGGCGTTAGCATCCATGACCATTAGCGCTAAGAAAGTATTGCATGTGACATCATATGTCCTGTGCAAGCAGAATTTGATAGCAATTGAACAGGTGACACTTAAAAGTCACAGGAGACGCATATAAGTCAACAATCTCACAAAAACATCGCATTTCACGCAAAAATCAGAATTGAGCATTAAGCTCTGTAGTGGGATTGTCAGCCTCATCGTATCCTCAGCTACGCCTGCCGCTTATTCAGGGATCCGAATGGAGATTTTCATTTTCAGCTGAAATAGCCAGGGTCCAGGGGCCGCAGGCCCCGGCCAGGTCCAGGGCGGAGCCCGGTGGGGGGCTCAGTGGGGCAAAGCCCCCCTGAAGCCAACAGCATTTATCTTATTTGCTATGTGAAAATTGCACTAGAATGAATTAAATCCAACAAAACAGAAACCATGTATTTTTTTCAGTTTTAAGATGTTTAAAACAATTGGGGGATTACAATGTTACAACCATCACCATTGTTGTTGTGTTTTGATGATGAAGATGGACCTTGTATTTAGCTACTAATCAACAATATATATGAAAATATATACATTAATAACCATTCATCATTAATTTGAAAATAGAATGCACAAACTGAACATGCTTAAAGAAAATACATGTCAGTCTGTGACAGTCTTCTCCAGCCATGACCACTTAAATTTATTCTTGATTCCTTTATCAGATTCGGAGACAAAAGCCTCGTCTTCTTTTCTTAGTATTTTCATATTTACTTTTTCAAACACTCATTTCACTGTTTGAAAAGACCGGAAGGAGCGCCATGTTTGAGAAAGCCAATGCTCTGAACAAAAGCTCCGCTGATTGGTTATCAGCGAACCTATCGACCAATGGTAGGAGTCGACCTATTTGTTGTGTGTTATAGATCTAATGCGCTGCGCTTCTTTTTGCAGATTTTTCTCGCGATCTCTAACTACTAACTTGGGGTGATGAAACAGTCACGTATCATACCTCACCCCCCCAAAATATTTTCTCATCGAATTTAGACGATTTACGGGAATGACCTTTGGGGTTCAAAAACAGCGGAAATCCGCGGATCCGCGGAAAATTCTGATCCCTGCTTATTTCACACACAGGGCGCACTGTAAGATAGGGCAAGCTGCACGGTTTGAAGAAAATCTGAGACATTTATGCGCGCCTTATGGTCGTGCAAATATAGCACATATTTTGAACGGTGTTTTAAAAAATCTGATTTATCATTAGCTAGCTAAACATACATCAGTAATCAAGCTAAAACAATCTCATTATTTTATAGGAGCAAGGTTTTTTTTAATAGATGTTAAGCACAATGGAAACAAATTAAACTGAATTTTAAAGTTAGTACACGGTTGTAAACATGTTCATTCGTTATAAGAACTGAAAACTGTGCTTGTTTTTTTTTATGGTAAATTAATTCATTTATATGTAGAGAAACACAATAGTCCAGGATATCACTCATCCACTACACCAATAATACCTCACAATTCATTCAGAGCGCAGTAATAGGAAAATAAGATTTTGGAGGGCCTGCCACTGAAAAAGCCTGATACCCTTTGCAGTTACCTTTCTAAACAACAGGCCCCACTGACCCATCCAATCAGTCAATCGTCATTGTCCACTGTCATATGTTTCTCATTCTGCTTATTTTGTCATATAATGCCCGTGGAAGTGGATTTCCCTAAGGGGACCAATAAGGTAAATCTAAAATATAAATATAGTATCAAACTGGTATCACTATTCACTAGCCAGCTAATTATAAGGTGGATTTTCTAGAACACTCTATAGTGTTTGGTTTCAAATCAGGGGATACACAGCCATTTGAGAAAGAAGAAAGAAATGGGATTTTACCTGCCTAAAGGTTGCATGAAAAACATCAGACAATAATGGACACATATTTTATAGAACATAAACTAACCATATCAAATCTTGTTTCACCACTACAATAGATGCATTCCTAAATAGTTACCATATGAAATAGCATTTAATTGTAACTATGCATTCCCAATTTCCATTATCTGCACCGCTTATCCTCAGTAGGGTCGCAGGGGTGCTGGAGCCCATCCCAGCCATCTCTGGGCAGTGGGCAGGGGACACCCTGAACTGGTTGCCAGCCAGTCACAGGGCACACAGGGACAGACTATTCGCTCGTTCATTCACACCTAGGGACAATTTTGACCGGCCAATTAACCTGACATGCATGTTTTGGGAATGTGGGAGGAAACCGGAGTGCCCGGGGGAAACCAACGCAAGCACGGGGAGAACATGAAAACTCCACACAGGAAGGTTGGTAGCTGGATTTGAACCCATGACCTCAGAACTGTGCCTCACACGCTCTAACCACTGACTATTCTTTAGTAGACTGCAAATTACGAATGTTTTTTATATGGAGACTTGCCTTTAATGAAGTTTTATCCAGTAACGAGTCTTGGCTCTCATCAAACTCTATTTCTTGAGATGCCATTTGGGTACAAATTACAGTAGTTTTGAATTAATTACGTTCTGCGCTCAAAGCGACAAAACTATAATTTATTACTGATCAAACTTTTCAAGAATAACTCTTCACTTAGCAAATATCGCTAAATGTCTCGACTTATCATGGGGAAAAAAGTAGTACTAAGAATTTTTGATTTATATCTGTTTTATTTGTTATTAATGTGGAGCTCAGGTTTTTGGGATGGATGTTGGTGGGTCATTAAATTAAAGTTGCTATATATTTTTTTCAATTACCTTTTTTTACAATGAACTATACACATTCAATGATTATTTCTCAAATTTTACTTGTAAAAGTTCTTTTGGTGGAAACAATTTTCGCAGGAAGGTCAAATGATCACAAGGTAAAGTTATGCCCTGGACTCATTGAGCAATTATAGGTCAGGCACAGAGTCGGAATTTTCGAAGACGGAGACATCTCACTACTTCAGGCTTCTGTAATTGCTGGTTCACTCCTTAGCGTACTTTTATTGTCATTGATATCAACGTATTGTGCATGGTGTTTCTAATGGACAGCACACAGCGCTCGGTTTTGAGGGGCTGTGACTGTAAACGCGAGCGTTTGTAAATCGCTTTAGTGAGTGAAAACGTATGTGTTTTACACATATTGTTTTGATGAGCTTCCTCTTGAGACAATCCCCCCAAACCCCCAAAAGCGACTTTTCCTCTGGACTTCATCGTCTTCTCTCACGTGCACTGTGTGCTGCCAAATCCTGGTTACTGGATGCATGCCACTTTGCAAGGCGTGTGCAAATCTTGATGAGATTTTAACTGTATAATTGCCACAGTGGGAACCTTCAAAAGACCATCTGTGACAGGGGAGAGGAACGAGGTGCGGAAGGGCACTGCATCAAAAGCATGTGGATATATTGGAAGCAGAGCTGTTTTTTTTTTAATTCTTCTAAAACAAGTAAGAAAATGTTTATTGTGATTCTGAACTGTTATGAGTGATAACAGCAACCTTAGAAGATACATCGGGTTCCTACCCATTTTTCATTTGTCAAAGCCATATTTCCTGTTTCTCCTGTACCATTGGAAGAAAAAAAAACAAAAAACAGTATGGCTTATGTACAGGGACATCTTGCTACTAAGCGCTTCGGTTATTGCTGGTTTAGTGCTCCCCAGATTTTAATCGTGCATTGTGTTCTGCACTCTGATTGGCTAAACAGAGAAAGACACTTTCTATTGCCAACAAACTCGAAATACTACACCCACTAAAACTGCAAAGGAGCTCCATGCTGGTCTTTGGAACTCCCTAGTGGCTCCCAAGGGCTTTTTCAAAAATCTTGAAATATCTGGAGTACAGAACCAGACAGTAAATCTAATTTTCAATAACATCCACAAGATAGCGACAAAGTATCAGGTAAAGGGAAGTGGATCAGATTTTTAATTCATAAAGTTATGCAATAAATTGTTTTTTTAAATTATAATTTGACGGTACAATTCGGTAAAAAAAAAAAAAAGTTGATTAAGTATAGTACTTTTATTGTTAAACAAATACCTGAGCCTGTAAATATGGTTTGTTATTGAGTAATAAAGAAATAAATATCGTTTTGTATTTTGCAGATTTTTACATTCTATGGGGGTTCTTCCCTTTGTTAGAAAACCATTACTGTCTATTGCAGAGCCAGAAAAGATATCTGTAATTTACATACTGTATGTGATATTTAATCTTGTGTGTGCAATGTGCATTTATCAGGACATATGACTTTTAGAACTTGAGTAAATTGCAAATATATTTGTTTAAGCGTCAAATCTCTCCCCATATAGGTATTCAGTAAAAATTGCAGTTGGAAATATATAGCTTACATTTCCGGTTGCAGAAAGTTCTTTCCATTCGAATTTTCCACTGTTAAATGCTACCTTAATGAATGTCCATAATTGATACGTAATCTTTACACTCACAAACATGTTTTAGTGCCATGTTGAGGTATAGCATGCGCCTGTCCTCTTGGGCATAACTCGTAGGCTTCATAGGACAATGCCATACAAACTAATGCTATTTGCTGTTAATCACAAGGAAAGAGGAAATGCGATGGGAAAGAAGCCACCAGAGAACGTGGTCAGCGTCATTTCTAAGGAGACTTGTTCAGAAACATGGCAATGATCTGCATTTTTTTTTTTATATAGCGCTTTTCAAGTCAATGACTTCCCAAAGCGCTTTACATTGTGCTTCACATTTCCCAATAGCGGCCGTGATCTGTGCAGCCATGTAAGGCGTTAACCTGCTTATTGGGGGTAATTGGGGGTTCAATGTCTTACCAAGGACACTTCGACATGTAACACAGACAAGCCGGGATTCGAACAGGGATCCCTTAATCCTAAAACGATCGCTCTACCTCCTGAGCTATTGCCGCCCCATTTTCAAGCATTTACAAGCACGTTACCCAAAGTTCAAGCACTTTTCAATCGAAAAACAACAATTAAAATTCAAGCAAGTTTTGAAGCACCCGAACGAACCATGTTAAATGTTTCTGAACAGCACATTTCTGTACGAGAGGCACAATAATCCCCCCCGGGGACTCCATTAGGGGCTCAAGGGTCTGAAAAATGCATTTACTTTCTCACCTATGGGCAGAAAAAGCTACCATGTGAAGGGAAGCTATTTTTTATGATAACGCTTCAAAAGCTTTGAAAAGAGACGTATGACCGAAAGCACTCAACACTGACAGCCAAACAAGAGATCATGAAAGCGAGCGTCTTCCCCCGTCGCAGAAGGCCTTGAAAACATTTTAATAGCGGCCGTTGTTGCAGCAGCCCTGGGGATAACCGGCATGATCAACCGTGACTTTTCTTCATCCTATTTATATTTCATGTAGCTTTGAAGTACATTCTCCACTCCAAAAGCGTTAAATCCTTTTTTCCCCCCTCGTCTTTAGCAACCTTCTGTATTTGCAACTTATTGTCAGAGGTGTCACTTACAGCATGGATAGTTAAGCACCATGATGTCATCGATAGCAATGTAACCTTGTCGCTCCGTTGAAACAGTCGCCTCTATCAGGACCTGCGAAGGAAAGGTAAACAAACAAAAAGACAGGATTAGCAAGATTTACCACAGGGCTGGGAAAACTAAGGACCGCAACCAACATGCAGGTCGGCAGCCTTTATAATCCTACCCGCCAAACTAATGTGGTAAAAACGGAATGATTATACAGTATCTACACAGTGGGGCAAATACATATTTAGTCAACCACCAATTGTGCAAGTTCTTTTACTTGGGGCCATGTATCAAGAGATTCTGAGAGAAAATCTCGTTCCATCAGCAAGGACATTGAAGGTGAGATATGGCTTGGTCTTTCAGTATGACAATTATCCCAAACACACAGTGAGGGCAACAAAGGAGTGGCTTCGTAAGAAGCATTCGGAGGTCCTGGAGTGGTCTAGCCAGTCTCAAGATATAAACCTCATAGAAAATCTGTAAATAGAGTTCTTAAGTCCATTTTGCCCAACGACAACCCCAAACATCACTGCTCTGATGAGATCTGCATGTAGGAATGGGCCAAAATACCAAAAACAGTGTGTGAAAAGCTTGTTAAAGAAAATGTAATTTTACGCCTTAACTTATATATATTTACAAATGTTTTGAATTGGGTTTAAGAAGAATGTTTTTTTCTTAGTTATTTTTTATATTTTATTTCTCACTTATGTTTACAGCTCAAAATTTGGTAACTAAGATTTTTTGGGAAAAATGCTTTATATTGGTCAGTTCACACTTGTGGGTGATAATCTTTACAAATTAGCGACAAGTTGTTGAACTGTTTTGCAACTTATCAAAATAATAACTTATAAGGAAGATAGATTCGGCTGGACGCAGTTGATATACTTTGTTTTAGAAAATAATGGTCAAGATGTTTGCAGATTCTATGACAAAACCAGTAATTGAACTGTCTTCTGAAATCGCACCTTTAATCGATGTTTTGCTTTTGATTGCGAGATTGCAGATTTTTTGTTTTCCAAATCATCAAAAATTATCAGGTAATCATTCAAGTATTTGCTAAAATTAGTTGATTGCAGTCCTAATCAAAATCACTTTAAGTCATATTGACCTCTCCTAAACAGAAACAATATTCAATTGCAAATTCAATCTTAAAACTAGATCCTATTAAAGGGATTCATAAATTCTAAAACATACAAAATATGAAAAAATTGTACCTGTTTTTTTTTTTTGCATAATAGCTATATGTATATGGTATTGGTTTATTCCAATCATTTTTCGAATAATGGATTTTGAAGACAGTCTATCTCGACTTTGACTTCCTGAGTTCTGACGTCATGTGAAGAACACCAGGACCCTAGCAAGCCAGTCACACTATTGGTTTATATGTTAACCAGTCCAAAAGGTTTTGAGTCTTTTGAGCCGAGTTTTGGTAGTTTTTGTGGAGAAAGGCTAGGCATTGTGTCGCATGTGAGTGCAGAAATGGTACAACAAATAGCGAGCAGACAAAATGGGGCAAACTGGCAAAAATAACTAACAGAGAGGTAACATGGGCTAAACCAGCGGGGACACGGCAGGCTAGCCGGCTGCAATAGAGGACATACTGGGACCGATCCGCAAAAAAAAAAAAAAAACAGGAGACTGGCTGACCGAAAACAAGCAGTAAGCATCCAGGATAAGTGCGATCTACACCAATAACAAACACAAACCCAGCCGGGACAAAAACAACATGGCAGGCCAGCTAGCCGACTGATAACAGGGCCAACATAGACCAAACAAAACTGGACATCTTCAGGAGCCCGCATGCTAACAAGGGAGCTGTCTGGACAATATAATATTATTTGCCAGAGAAGCGGCGAAAAACACATGAGGAAAAGTCACAATCACATACCTAAAATGAGGCAGTCAGAAATGGAGCGCACGCTGTACACAACGGCAGTTAAACCTACCCTTTGATGATCAACTCGGACAAAAAAGTCAGAAGTCCCCCAGCAAAGTTTCAATTACTCCAAGCTGAAATGTCCGCTATGCATTCGCTGATTACTACAATCGCTGTGTTTCTTAATGGGGCGCACCGTTTGTTTTGCTTCTCGATATCATCCGGTGATGTTATAACTCTAGGGGGTATGATGTCAAACTGTCTAATTTGAAAATTACCTTCTAGAGTTCTATGGCACGAGGAATATTTCGGAACATGTCCGCATAATTGTGGGGAGGAACACGACACGTTCTGTGCCAAATTGGAAAAAAAGCGTCTTTTATAATCCCTGTAAAACTTTGTTGTACATCTGTTGACCTTCTTAAAACAAGCCAGATAGAAAACAACAGAAACAAACAGAGATGGATACGTTGTGCCCGAGCCTAGAGGGCCAAGGGAAATAATAGCTTTATCAGTGAGCGCATGAGTCATTTTACATCCTGTGAAGCCACAACAGCACATTGTGCAGCTGCAGTGGGACACAAGACGCGAGGGAGGACAAACGTCTGCAGCATCCTATGGTACAATAAGCTATGCGGAAACCCAATCAATACCGAATCACCGTCCTCAATAATAGTGCGATATATGAGACATAAGGGTGATCTCTGTTTTTCGGGAGCCAAGGACAGTGTACCGTCCGTGTTTGATCGAAAGGCTCTGTTTGAGTTATTGTTTCTCATAATCCTCTGACCCAGTGATTACATTGTTGCTAGTAGCGTCGGCCTCTGACTTTTACGGTGGTTTCATACGAGCGTCTGAACCCCTGCTAAAATATGTCATAAACGATAGCCCCATCTGCTGAGGGACATGCATTATACAGCCACAAAACCTCCGAATAAGACCAATGGAGTTTATGGCACATTGTGTCTCATTGTCACTATCTACAATTGTGCTAAATTCATTGGAATAAACTTTTAAATTGAAGAGAAGTTTTCAAGGGCATCGAGGCACTAAACCAACAAAAATCACAACATTTGAACAAGTGAATGTTTAGGGCGCATTTGCGAGTACACCATCGGCTCTAATTTTGTAAAATTGAAAAAAGCGTAATAACACCCACACGAGTGAAATATACAAATTTTGTTTCAGGAATAAAATTCACTGAATTGTGCCAATCAATGTTTTGCTGAATGCCAGTAAATATTTTCATGATACAGTTTTATTTTGTAGCTACTTACAGTTCAGGAAATTCCATTAAGGCTGAATACCGCTATCAATTTCTTGAACCAATAAAATGTCAATATGTTTTTTCTTACAATTTGATTCCATTTAATTCCATTCAATCTGTATCATGTAACTAGTAAAATAATTGTATTTTGTAGATTATGTATTAAAATGCAAGAAAATACTTTGAAAAAAACTTTGAAATTCCCATTAAAATAAATTTTCAATAATTTCTATCAAGAAAGTAATTGAAAATCATTCATATAGGGTTCAATTGATACAAAAAACATAAAAAATCTAACTTAATAATAAATAATTATATTAAAACCAGCCTTAGTTATAACCAGTGTTGAGAGTGCTTATCATAAAAGCGCAATTACTTTTCTCGGAAACGAGAACTGCAACGTGTTATTAATAAAATGTTGTAACTTTACAGTCTGACTACATGATGCGTTATTCGACATCCTATAAGATACAGGGCATAAAATACAGTATAATCTGATTGCTGAATACTCGGAAATCACTCATGTTCTCATATAAAAACCTTTGATCCGCCATCAACATTCTTTAAAGGATGGGCATGTTTATATTTACATACAAAATACAACTGCTTACTCTTTCAGCACAGAGTACGAGAACACGGAATTTCTCCACATGGAGATATTCTTTTTACTGTATATACAGGCATCCAAGCCAAATTACAAGTATAGAATAAACTGGTCAAATCAGGGGGTCCGCTTATACACGCAAATTTGGTTGTGTGTCACCTGTAGCGAATTCAAGTCAGTGCATGGGGAGGGGGGGTGTTTTTTACACAAGAACAACAAACCAACAGGAAATAATGGGGCATACGTGAGGCCGTAATTGACGCTAAAGCTGTGCTGAACCTTTTATTTGTATTTTTTTTGTAATAAATCATGTCAGGATAAAATATCTTGGACCGTAACCGGTAATGGAGAAGGAGATTGGGTGGTTTGAAGCCTAAAGACAAAATTGATATGGAGTTGCTTAGCTAAGCATTCATTTGCAAACTCTCGGTTATTTATCGATTATGCGGCTCTTTTTGAGCAGTTTTAGAGGCTCATCTTCAACAGTAATTTGTAACTACCGTAAACTTTTTTCCCAAACTTTCAACCCTGCGGCTTATTCAGTGATGCGGCCAATTTATGTATTTTTTCTAACAGTCGCCAGCGGCGCTCGAGTACAAAAGGTAAGCTTTAGACCGGTGGGATATATGCAAGTGTGTTGCTAGCGTGTTTTTGAATAAAGGAGCGTAGGGCGACCTCTATATAACAATGTCTCTTTCCCATACTGGGGAATACGGCTTTAATGACGTCAGTTATAAGGAGGAAGATGAGCATGGTTAACCGTGATTTTTACAAATATTGTATTTTTTTTAACAGATCCGTTTTCTTGTGTTGCGAGCGTGTTCCTAGTAGCGTTTTGCTACCCTTCACAGACACGGTTTGGGATGAAAGTTATATTATTATTAAAGCTTTATTTTATAATCAGGTGCGCTCTATAGTTCGTAATTTACGGTACATACTTTCAGAGTAACACGCTACTTTTTAGTTTCAGCAATCTAGAGTGTGACTCAATTACTTTACAATTGAAGTAACTAGTAATTAACTAATAACTGTCTTTCAGATAGGCGCCACCAACTGGTCACAATACAAATACAGTGAAAACTTATCTTAATAACCAACGTCCAAGTTGCAATTCAGAGCCCTTTTGCTAGTGCAAAGCGCCATAGGCCCGAAAAAAAAAATCTTCTTCCTATTTTCCAGACTAGACACGGCCTCAGACATAGACTTTTCACCCAACAGTGCCATAGATATACAACTCAATAAATATTGTAGACGAAAGGTCATGTGCCAAAGTCAATCTGCTCAGGTGGAAAATGCCAGAGGCTAGAAGAGAGTGTAGCACATAAAAAAACTCAGTTTGTATTTGCTGAAGGGCCTTTTCATGGCTTTAGGCTCAGCATGGAGAAGTACAGACAAAGCTGATGTGGTTTAATTATTTACGAGTTGAGGTTAGTACAATGGGATCAGTGTATCAATTGACTTCTAATAACATCATTAGCATTACCGTATTTTTAAATGACTTTGAGATGTACATTAATGTTCAAAGATTAGGGGTCACCAAGACAATTGTATGAATTACATGAGAAAAAAACAAACATTTTATTTATCAAATGACCTTTCCAATGTATGTCTTCTTGTGTCGAGATAAATCTCTTCCTTTTATTGGCCGGTCTCAGGTATGCCTTTTCTTTGCCTTGAAGCCCAGCATTTCAGTTGTCTCTTCACTATAGATGTGGACACTGATCTTCTATGGGTACTATTTAAAAAAACTGCTAGTTGAGGACCTCTAACGCATCAATTTCTCAAACTAGAGACTCTAATGTACTTGTCCGCTTGCTTGGTTATGCAGCAGGGACTCCCCCCCTTCTCTATCTACTCCGTTTGTGTTGTTCTTTCAAGGGAGTAGTACCGTAAATTCCGGACTATAAGCCGCTACGTTTTTCCCAAATGTTCAACCATGCGGTTTATTCAGTGAAGCGGCCAATTTAAAAGGTAAGATTAAGACCAATTGAATATGTGCACCAAGCAAGACTGTAATCTCTAAGTTTCAGTATGTATTTTCTGTAAAGTAAAGGTACGTTTTGATACTGAGGAAGATGCCCTTAATGGCGAAGGTGTAAGAAGGAAGTTCGAGACGATTTACTGTGAGTTTCACACTTATGGAGTGCCTTTTTTTCCCAGGTATGTTTGATACATTGCGAGCGTGATCCTACTAGCGTGTTGGTACCTTTCAAAGGCACGGTTTGGGATGAAAGTTATATTATTATTATTGAAGCTTTGAAAACTCTCTCAGTGTACCGTCTCTCTTCTTAAATATGTGTAACCATGTATAATATGTATTTGCAACTGTATATTTTTGTAATGTATTTATTTTAGAAATTTATTCTGATATGTGTTCTACGGACGAATAAAAAATAAGGGGCGGAGAAAACGCGGCCTGATGGAAAAATGTGGTAAAGCTGGGTTACCAGTAGATCTGTCTGTTGTCGCAGCGAACAATAGTGGGTATATATTTTTCCCAACCTTAACTTTGGAAATATACATTTTGTTTCCTTGGATTACTTTCAACGGGACCCCCGACTTTAGAAGTCTGCGTCATACCTTAATTACGGGTATCATTTGCTATGTGGGATGTCAACTGTGGTTCAGGATTTATATACTCGCTATGAAGTTACAAATGAGGATCTTTCAGCGTGGTCTGGGTAAAACCTGTGACTGACTTGCAGGGTTTGCTGCAGGCGCCCGCAGTTTATACATGGGTGCGACTTGGTTAAATACAAAAGTGCAAATTCACTCAAAAATTGGTGAGTGCAGCTTATAGTCAGGTGCGCTCTGTAGTCCGGATTTTACGGCACACACAATTGAAGGAGATCTTTAGATCCTCTGCAATTTTTTGCATGTAATAGAACAATAATAACAACTCAGAAGAAGAATAGACTGTCAAGTTACAAATGAAAGTTCTCCTTTTTTGGCCATTCTGTAAGTTTAATCACACCCGGAAAATGTGACGCCCCAGATACTCGACCTGCTCAAAGGGGGGTCAGTTTTATAGCTTCTCTAACCAGACAAACTGTTTTCATTGTGCTAACATCATTGCCAGCTCAAAAGATCTATCAGCAAACACAACTTACTCGTAGAACACTGGAGTTCTGGTTGCCGGAAATGGGCCTCTACACACCTATGTAAATATTGCATTAAAAAAAACTAAAATTTGCAGGTAAATAGATATTTACCACCTGTAAAATGATTTAGATGTATTTCTGATTAGTTTAAAATTATCTTCAATGGAAAAAAGTGACGCAATGGTTAGCGGGTGCGCGGCACAGTTCTGAGGTCATGAGATCGAACCTCCTGTGTGGAGTTTGCATGTTCTCCCCGTGCTTGCGTGGGTTTGCTCCAGGCATTCCGGTTTCCTCCCACATTCCAAAAGCATGCTTGTCAGGGTAATGGCCGGTCCAAATTGTTCCTAGGTGTGAATGAGCGAGCACATTTTCTGTCCCTGTGTGGCCTGCGACTGGCTGGCAACCAGTTTAAGGTGTAACCTGCCCACTGTCCGAAGATAGCTAGGATGGGGTCCAGCACCCCCGCGACCCTACTGAGGATAAGCGGTGGAGATAATGGATGGATGGATGGATGGATGGATGGATGGATGGATGGATGGATGGATGGATGGATGGATGGATGGATGGATGGATGGATGGATGAATGGAAAAAAAACTGAGCGGTTTCATAAATAAGGGAATTTCAAAGCAACTCCAAACTTTTGAAAGGTAGTGTAGAAGTCGCCATGTCTACATAAACAATTAAATCACTCTCCCTTCCAGGTAACACAACAAGTGGTGCCAGTTTGTAGCTTTAATTAGTGATAATAACACTTCAAAAAGTTCTATTATTTTGTAGCCATCAACACATTTTAATCAACCAATGTTGTAAAAAAGTACTTTAATCATATACATAACAAAATATGAAACAAGTTCAATTTTTTTATTTTTTTTATTTTTTAATAAAGCAAGAAAAATTGAGGATGGGAATGCGTCTCTTGTGGTACTTTTGACAGTTCAGTAAACACAGGGTTTGTACATGGCCAAATTCTTATTTATGACATTTAAAGCCAATCTCTTAATTTCTCCCATATCATTAAAAGAAGAAATCGATGTGAATCATGTATTTTTCCAATCCACAAATATATCTGCAATTTACATATGAGATTTTTAATCTTGCATGTGCATTCATCATGACATATGATTTATAGGTCTTGAGTAAATTTTCAGGATATTTTTGTATTTGAACAATTACTGTGCAAATATTTTTGAGAAAAATCTCTCCCAATGTAGGTATTCGTAAAAATGACCGCAATATGTAGATTATATTTTCGGTTGCAAGAAGTTCTTCCCGTTACAATTAACCACTGAAAAACACAACCTAAATATATTGTAAGTCCTATAATAGTCGTCCATTATTGATACGTAATCTTGGCACTAATACACATTTCAAAGTATGGCTGACGGATTCACTGAAATGTAATTGATATTGCGATGTGACGTAGTGCAATTGTGTAATCGCAGGACACTGCGGTTTGAGCCTTTTGTGAGCAACCATTACAAAGCTCCCCAATAGAGGGCGCTGTTTGTTAAGCTTAAAGCATGTCAATATGATTAACCCTTGTGTTGTCTTTATTTTAAGGAGCATTTTTGTACTTTTTTATACACATGGAAATGTGAATAAAAACAACCTTTCATTTTTCTACTGTTGGAACCATTCTCAGAAAAGTCATATCATTTGAAGTTACATATAATGCAATTTAAGGGGATTTTTCTGGGGTTTTAACAACACAGTGGTGGGATTTTTTTACAAGGTCAACAGGAGCGTTAAGTACTCACAAAAAAAAACTAGCACAGAAAATCAAATTGAAATTGCAATACTGGTCTGAATAATCGCAATGAGTCTTTTTTTCCAAAGTCGTGCAGCCCTATTACATAGCCCCCTGTTTAGGTGTAGCACCTGACCCCTTGGACGTGCACCATATTGGGAGATGACGCATCATAGAACAATGCTATACAAACTAATGCCAGCTGCCTTTAATCACGAGGGAACAAAAAAAGCAATGCAAAGAAAAGCAACCAGGAAGCAGTGTCAGCAATAGTTTCAAGCATTTACAAGCACTTCACCCAAAATTCATGCAACATTAAAATTTAAGCTTTTTAAGAATGTCAAGCACCCGTACAAACCCTGCACACGGCAATCACTAAGCATGTTCTTTTCTGTAGCGTGAAAACGTTTCTGAAGAGAAGGCGCAACATTGACCTATAGAAATGAACATAAAACTTGTTTTTTTTTTTTTAAAGAAATGAAAAAGGATCTCAAGTGAATCTCATTGGAAGTCGATGTTAAGAGTTAAGAGTACTTGCTCGTGTAATGAGAGAGTATAGCTCTTGCTGTCACAAATGCAAAGTGATTGCATCGAAGAGTGCAAGAACTTTAAAAGTTATGTTTGCCACATTGAATGTGCAACAGAGCCAGTATAATAGAATATGATAAAACACGGTGTTGCCCCCGAGTCAGGGAATTGTTAAGTTTTATCCTTTCAGGGGCCACTGGAATCTTGACAAAATCACAGCGAGTTGTACAGTACTGACGTAATAATGTTTGGGAGTTTTACAACACTGACTCTTAGGTTTTATTTTTTGCAGTACTGCATTGCATTACGACACCAAATTTAAATATTTTGGTTATAGTGTTGAAAAATCAACCAGAGGTGACTTGAATTTCTCTTGGTGAAGAAAGGTGTTCAAGAATAAAAATTACTGGACTCCTTTAAGAGAAGATCTCAAAGGAATTATGACAGCACAGGAAAAATACATATATGACGTTTATAGTAGGCATTGAACGTGATTCATTCGGCATACCATACTTGAAAATCAGCTTTGGCGAACACTACCATGAAGCATTTTTTTATATAATGAATATTTTATATTTTTTCAGATTTTCAGGAAGGTAGATAACCATTCAAGACGATTCTGAAAATTATTTTGTTTTTTTACTTACTATGGGACAGTGCATATTATTTTAGCACTAGATGTTGCTGTTTAGTGTAGTTCAACCGAGAATGAGTGCTAAAAAACTACAGAGAATCAAAAAGACGAAAATGCAATATTTCCCGTCCAGACCAGCCTGACCAGCCTTTTAGAGGTTTTGGGGTACCAATAGCAGCAAGATAACAGAAATAGTTTAAAAAATAATAATAATAATAAAAAATAATAATAATAATTAAAAATAAAAAAAAATCCCCTTTTCATAAGTTATAGAATATTTAGCATTGCATTGCATATGTGGTCATGTAGCTTTGAGGTTAATTCCATGTACCATGACGAAAAATGGATTGTTACCTCAATGGAAACAATGCTTATCGTTGGAAATTGTTAGATCAAATAAAATCTCTTTGGTTTCATTTGTAATTTATTAACTTTAAATAGAAATAGGCAAACTAGTTTCTAAAAACAAACATTATAAATTAAGCGAATGATGCTAAAAGAAACTGAGAATTGATTTTGGGGTAAAATGACCTAGACCTATTTACTGCAGTACACGCTGCCTAAGGTTTTTTTTCCAGTGTGCACATTTGTGTCTTATTCCTGACGTAATGGATCACAGATGCAAATATTTTTTGCACTCCACAGAGAGGAAAAGGGGACTCGGGGAAAATCAATTGGAGAAACTTGTTTCAACACAGTACAAGCGCGAGGAATTAAGCTAGTTATGTGCTGTAGGAGGATGCAGCTAAAAGAAATAGTCCAAAATGGACAAATAAATCTTTGCTCACACATTTTTTTAATAGTCATTAGCCAGACTTTGGCTCATGTTTTCATGCTAACACGACAGAGCTTACTTCTTATAGTTGAGCAATTATTTTTCAATTTATAAATGCATACTTTAATGTTTACGGTTCAAGAAACCCTAAGCGAGTCATTGAGGCACCAATGAGGATGAAACTCTGGACAGCTTTCTCCACTGTTGACGGTCCCTGGCCTGTTCTTGGGTCTTGGAAAAGTTGGCACCAGTCCATTCCTTGATATAGTCGGCCCTGTTATTTTGCATAACAATATAAATGTTACTTTCGCTTTTGATGCACTTTATTTCATTATTATGTTGATTCCAAATGGACATTTTGATGAATATGAATAGTTCTAGTATAAAAACCCTGCAGAAGCAGATATTAGAAAATTGAAGGAAAATGGTGTAAAACATGTGAAATAACTTTTGCTTCACGTGACATTGTCTTATTTCAATTAAAGATCATTTTGATCATTTCTAATACTATTTTGCTTGGAATGCAGATCACATCATTTCAGGGGAAAAAGTCATAATTGAACCGCTTTACTATTGCAATAGTGCCAAAACAGTATTATAACACTCCTTGCTTATTATCAGCTGTCAATTAATGACACAGTGCATGCTAAGCAGAGCGAAAAACGGTTCTCAAAACACTTGCATAAATGTATGTTTGAGGTGAGAGATATCTGCCACAACGGAATTAGTGTGTATAATATTGGATATGTTTTACACAGGCTAACATATTAGGCTTTTGCATTTCTAATGAGCGTATTATTAATGCATGTAGAGCTGCTTTCATCCTCTAGGTTACACATTATATCACATTTTGCAAAAAGCCAGCTGACCTGTATGGCCAATGAAAGCTATCCTTAACAAGATACTAAATATGCTAGGCCAGGGGTGGGCAACTATTCGGAGTGGCAGGCCGTATTAGGTCAAAAAAATCACCCGAAGGGCTGATCCCAGAGACCTATTCCATTTTTTCATTTATGAATAAATACGTACGTGCAGCTTCATGTTAAAATTCTCCATTTTTTATGATAAATTCAAATTGGTTTTGAGACACTCAAAGATAAAGCAAAATAATAAATTAGGTCTCTGTTTTGAGCACTAAATTTGATATTTAGTTTTGTAGTTGTATGTCTTTGTGTTTTTATAGTATATCTGCAGTTGATTTCGGGGAGTAGTTCTGTGGTATTTTTATGATATTACAAAAGTTTTCTTTTTCATTTGTGTAGTGTATCTGCAGTAGCATTTTGTGGTATTATCATATTAGTATTTCTATTGTGTTTATGTAGGATTTTATAGTATATCTGTAGTATTGTTGTAGGATTACAGTAGGTGTATTTTTGTGGTGTTTCTGTCTTTATATCCCTGAAGTAGTAATTTCATAGTATTTCTGTCATAATATTTCTGTCGTAGTATTTTTTGAATTATTACATTTCTGTTGTACTATTTTAGTGTTATAGTAGTCCCCTGCCCACTGCCCGATGATAGCTGGGATGGGCTCCAGCACCCCCGCGACCCTACTGAGGATAAGCGGTGCAGATGATGAGATGAGATGATGAGATGAGATGAGCATTACTGTACTAGTATTTTTGTAGTATTTATATCGCACTTTTTTGTTTTCAGTATGAAAGCAAAAAATATATATATTTGGTCCCCTTTGTTAAGCATTACATTTTGTGTTTAGTTTTCTAGTAATTTTGTAGAATTTTTGTGGTATTTATGCTCTATTATTATTGTATTGTATTATTGTAGACACATAAAAGAACATTGGGACAAGGTTGGCACCAAAACATTTTTAGTTGTACTAAATGTACTAGAACATAAAAAAAAATAATATATATATATATATATATATATATATATATATATATATATATATATATATATATATATGCATATACACATATGTATCTACTTCGCGGTTCCACGTTCGCGGGTTCAGAGCTTCGCGGGTCTAAAAAATAATAATAGTAAAATAAAATAATGTAAACTTTTTTTTTTTTTTTTTTTTTTTAAAGCATACATAAGCATATATATATTTATGTATTCTCATTATATTTTGACCATTTGCGTTTGGCAGGCCAGATGATAAAGCCTGAGGCATGAGCCCTGCAGGACATAGTTTGCCCACCCCTGTGCTCAACACTGTAAACTCACTCAATCACAATCAAACTTTTAACATAATACTTAAACGGGTAATGGAACTTCACTGCTGATGAAGCAATGCCAAGATAGATGAAGTTATAAACAGGCAATTATTATTATTGTTAGAATGAAAAGCGTAGACATTTCCCTGACACCTCATTAGCAGGTTTATGATGCTCAGGATGTGTGTCGAGACGGGCAACCGTGTAACACCTTTATACTGAAACAATTGCCCTAATTATTAATTAATGGACTGTGAGCTTCCCTTCCGTCATTTAGGAAACGTAGTCGTTATTAGTCATAACCAGATTGTTATGCATCTCACGGCATTTATGTTCCAAGTTTGACCTATCGCAGCCGTGACGACAACAAAATAATCAAACCAAAATCTTTTTTTTTCCCATCAGTCGTGAAATGTCAGCCCTATAAAATGTAAACAATCCATCCACGGTTTTGTCTACCTCAACTCCAGCCCACCCGAACGATGTACATTTAATAAAGCGAAAGACCAATTGATAATAATTTCAAAATGAAATATCGATTCTATGATTTGTCAGTCAGCAAAGGCGCCAGCTCGTTCTGCCTCAGAACAGGATAAGCCGGTAAAATAATAGAAGGATGAATATTGATCTGATCCCTTTTTAAATTGGCACAGCGGTTATACACTAACATCAATAGTTTCTGATTGGCTTGATGATTGACGGTTCTATAATTTGTAGACCGTCCACTATTTTAGTCCTCAAAATATTATGACCAGTATACAGTAGTCCCTCGCTGTATCGCGGTTTTGATACTTTGAGGAGTTTCCTTGTGTTCTGCAGCAGACAACACACAGCAAATTCTATCACAGGGGCAGGTCATGTAGGACTAAGTGTGTGTTTGCACGTGTGTCTGTGCGGGCGGGCGTGTGTGTACGACTGATTGACTGAGAGCGTACACAAGCCTAACAGCCGGACAGGCGCACAAGTCAACGTGTCCACCCAAAAATATTTGCGAAACACGGCGACAGCAAGTACTTTAGCGGCTCGTCACATTGAATAGAAATTATTCAATTAAATCGAACTCTGAGGAAAGTTGAAGAGCACAAAGTAATGCTGGTCACCACCTCCGGGTGCTCCGGGGATTGATAACTGGTCTGGGAAGAGACTGAGGCGACGGCGGGAGCTGAATCAAAAGTGGGGTCACAGGTCCGGCCTGAATCTGCAGCTACATAACAACTCTCACAGGCCACCCCTGCGGAGCTCGTATATCACCAACACAAGATCCATTACCGCTAAAATGGATAACCTGGAGCTACAACTCAAGGAAAACTACAACATTTGTGAAGGTTGTATTTTAACTAGCACGGAAACCTAGATCAATTTCAGGTTTGCAAATGGTAAACTACAGCTTGCCGGTCGCTCTCGGCATCACTTTTTTACGCTGAAAGGAGAAGGCCTTAAATGTCATTGAGGATAAAGACCATTAATTCATTCAACTACAATTTTGTGTTACGTAATTTCATTTGTAAATCTATAGTTATTATTTTGGTGTAGTTGCATACATTAAATGTTACTAATATCTAATAAATAAATTAATGTTTCTTTTTTGCGGGTTTTGACTATTGCGGAAGCTTTTTGTAACGCAACCCCAGCAAAAAACAAAGGATTACTGTAGTTTCAAAAATGTTAGACAACAAAGCCTTTAGGAACACACCGTCATGACATTGTAACTCCAACTGAGACACCGTGTCCTTTTGAATTAAACATTTTGTCACAAGACAAGGACTTCTAGTCTAAAAATTACTTTCAATGTCTTGTAGAGAAGTTGAAGAAATTACAGCGTTGTCCCGAGTGTCTGTGGCAGTCCATCATGGACACCTTTTTACCCCATTGTCAGGCAACGGGAAAGGGAAGAGTCACTGGAAATCTAGCCGTTGTTTGTACAAGCAACGACTATTTACAAAATGAAGGTCAGTCCTTGCAGGGGTTGAACACAATTCTATTAAGTTGCAACCGCTGACAGTTCATGATAAGACGTACACTACTCAACTTAATTGCTTTTTGACAGTCGCACCGCGTTTGCAGAAAAATTAAATTAAATCAAAAGATGGATTTACTTTAAAAGCATCTAACAATCTGCAAACCAACAGGAAAATCTGTTATGCACGTTCACCGCCAGTCAATAAATCAAGACTGTAAATCGCTATGATGCATGATGGGCGTTATTGTAGCTGGCTGTAATAAGACCTGATAAGGTAAAATCACGCTTGTGAGGTACAATAAATGACTTTTCATGGTACACTTTACATAAAAGTGATAGGGTGTTTACTTTAAGTACAAACACATCCAAGAATATAGTTCATAAACCAGAGGTGTTTCATGATTTGATTAAGCCATTAAAAATGAAACATGGGTAGTTGTGATCAAATTGTCAGTAAGCAAATTAGATGTTATTGGCATGACATCAATGTAATGTGACAACTGTTTCGAAAGAAAATATATTGAAAAAAATGAATGTAATTATTCTATTTATATTTTAAATCAAACTCGTTTGAAAACTTAAAACCTGTGTGAGAAAAAAAATGCATAACTTTGATACTCTGGTATTCACATGCGGGTAATTTGCAATTTTTCTTAAAATGTTTTTTTAATTAATTGGTTTATGGACGTGCCAACCTACCTAGCCAATCACATGTCCTCCCTGAGAAATAACTGACAAAATGTGTGATCGTTATTCTGTTTTTTTCACTAATGATTACAATAATAGAATTTGTTGAGTAAGATATGTGTTCCCTATTTACAGCAATTTAAAGTAATTTAATATTAATATAGTTTAGTTTTGTCACATTTTTTTTATTCAATGGCTGAAAATCCAGCCATCGACTGCCTTCCCTTCAGTGTGGATAAGCTTCCCTCAGATTTGTTTACTCACATAGTTAGTCTGTGCCTTGCCACAATCATATTTTATTTCTGTTACTATTTATCTTGTTTTTATTGTATTTTAAACGTTGTGTGTCTCTGTGTATTAGGTGTTTCGGGTTGGGTGGGTATAAAGGAGCGGATTGTATTGTCTTATTGTAAACTGAATGTTTTTAGACTGCACAGTGAGTGACAAATTATTACTAAAAAGTGTTATACAAATAAATTTAATTTGATTAAACATTATTAAGCACAAGTCTTGCACACAATTTACCCCTCCCCATTTCTCATGTACCAAGATGATCAGTGTTTTTTAACAAGCGTGCCGGGGAACACTGGTGCACAGTGAAATAATGCCTTTTGTGCTGAAGAACATTGCCTGACTTAATCTTTGCAAAATGCATGCCATTGATCAGTGTCTTTTCTTTCTTCCGTTGATCAGATGTGTAATTGTAACATTCATCCATATCAGTAGGTGGCAGCAGATTACCATTTTTTTACTATGTGTATATGCACGTATCATCTGCTCATGAAGTAATACCACGGAATATTATATATTAAAAAAAAAACGTGTTTGTTGAATAAGGCATGGTTCAGGGTTCAGGTACCGCAGCCTCCCCGTGTGGAGTTTGCATGCTCTGGGTTACCTCCGTGCACTCCGGTTTCCTCCCACATTCCAAAAGCATGCTTGTCAGGTTAATTGGCCGGTCCAAATTGTCCCTAGGCGTGAATGAGCGAGTGTAGTCTCTGTGTGCCCTGCAACTGGCTGGCAACCGGTTCAGGGTGTCCCCTGCCCACTGCCCAAAGACTCCTGGGATGAACTCCAGCACCCCCTACTGAGGACATGCGGTGCAGATAATGGATGGATGGATAAAAAAAATGCATACATTTTCAGAAGGAAAAATGTAGAACAGAGTAAAAAGAATTGATTGTTCGACTGCACGATTACAGTAATACCTCGGTTATCGCAGTTAATGGAGACCAAAACCACCTGCAAAAAGTGAAAATCTGCAAAGTAGCGACGCCCCTTCAAAAATGCTTTAGGAAAGAAAAAAATTATCATTATTATTTTTTTAGACCCGCGAAGCTCTGAACCCGCGAAAGTGGAACCGCGAAGTAGCGAGGTCCTACTGTAATAGTAAGGCTTAAAGAAAAACATAGAAGAAATATAGTAAAATCCAAACTTACAGCAAAATCATTCACCAAAATGAATAACCTGTAATACCCTCTGAGCCATGGTCACCACAAATGATGTCAATTTAGGCAACATAGTAATTTAAGTTTTAAAAAAATAACACACAAACATTTTCAAAGGACAGTGTGTCTTCTGTTATAGAAAAGTGTGCCTTTGCTCAAAAAACGTTGGATACACTGCTGTAAAGAAAAAGAAAAGTAGCTTACAGGCTCAAACTCAAGATGTCGGTGCTAAAACAACAACACTTGACGTTTAATAAGGAATGACCACCCCTACTACCTACTCATCACATACCACAAAGGTGTATTGGTGAAAAACAAATTTATTTCGGGTCAAATCTAAACCTGGTTCTCGTAACAAGCATTGCAATATGTCTCAAAGCAACCCAGGTTTTAATTATAACAGGGTTCATACACCCTTTTCATGACCATTCAAGCACTTTCCAAGAACTTTCAAATCCAATTTTTAATTTCCCCACCACCATTATACAAATGTCAACTGCCGAGGTAAAAAACACAATGGTAAAGCAAAGCCACCAGAGAGCAGTGTTGAAATCGTTTTAAAGCTGACTTGTGAAACATGGTAATTTCAAGCATTTACAAACACTTGACCCAAAATTTAAGCACTTTTAAATCCTTGAAAACACAACATAAAAATTCAAGCACCCGTAAGAACCCTGTTCTAATGAATTAGGTCAAAAAAGCAAACGAAGCACCATAATCACTGCCATCTTTACCTGATATTCATTCGGCCAGAAAGTGCTGACGGCCAGCTCCATCTGATGCCACTGCTTCCCGTGAGATCCGGACGTGTTCCACACCGGGTTGCCCATCGGGCCACCGTTGACACGCACATATGCCTTCAGGGCTCCTGGACTGTGCCCGTCACGGCTGTACAAAAAGTAGCTGAACTGGACGCAGTGGGTGTCATTTTCACTCAGACTCTGCAGCAGAAGCTGGGCGCAGTGGCCGCTCACATGTTGTGAAGAGTTGACTAACATGTAGGATCCTGAAATGACAAGTGAAACAACATTTAAAGGTCATCCCAAATTCTTAAACGTGCGAAATGTGAGGAAAAAAGTACATGCAGGGTTCGGACACCTTTCGAAAGGTAAAATTCAAACACTTTTTAATGGACTTTCAAAGCCAATTTTCTCGTTTCCCCAGTACCATTTTAGGGAGAAATCCTGCGTGAATCAATCCACAGACCTGTTGTTTGAGGTCACTGAGCGCTGCATGTCAGAAAGACGGCCCAAACAATTTGATAAATCCTGGCACAAATGTTAAATCAGCAGCTATAATTCACCAAATAGGGCATAGAAAATGTAATTGAAACTGAGTTTCTGTGCCCCATTTCATTAGTGTTTGCTGCCGTCTCTGGTCTATGTTGTATCAAATGCTCTTGTTCTTTTCGTTACTGACAACACTCAATGACGTCAAACGGTAACGATAAGGAAAAGTAAATTCTTCAAAAGTTTAACTGAGCGACTGTAAACATGAATTAGTCATCTGAGCCACAGGTTTCTTCCATTGAACTTGTTGACACTAAAATGTATTTTACGCATTATTTAACTGATATGGACAATCCATGTGGAATATCGATGTTATGAATATTTTCAATAATTATTTAACAATTATTTTTATACATTTGAAAAACACTTGGAAATTCAGTACCTCAACTAAAAATAGTTTTCAATTTCTTTATCACTCTAAAACGTATCTTTGTTTGACTTTGACGAAAGAAATCAATGTCTGATTATTTGTATATGTTTTAGACTAAATACAAAGTTGTTGAAAAAAAGGCAAAGTCAAACCATCTTAAAAAAGTCAAGCAATTTAAAAAATAATTTACGTATTGTTTGATCCTAGGTCAGTAAAAATCTTAAACTGACACAATTTACGTCACAGACTATATAAATGAAACAACACACAGGCACATTAATGCATTTTCTCTCATATTAATAATTTGTCTTTGCTTTCAAGCAATATTTGTGATTAATTGAAATATTCATGAATACATTTTTATGTAAAGTTAATGTGCTTTCAAACATTAATTAGCGACTCTGCTTTCGCGTCATCTAAATAAGCCTTGCGCCGCATGAGATGAAGCCGGAGAGTCTCGCCTCTCTCAAAACGCTTTTCAAACGGATTTGGCGATAACTGCTGCGAGCATGTATGCGATCCTGAAGAGATTTGCGTTAAGCAGAGACTCTGCAAACTAAGGCATATCACAAAAGGATTAAATCTGCCACTAAAGTTTTTTAGCTGTTTCTTTCTACACGACAGAGAAACTTGAAAGTTGTTCTCAATCAAATTGCAGCCATGCGTGTAGGACTATGATAACAGGGGATAAAGTAAAAGGCCGATAGTCATTTGCATGCACTGCAGAAGTAACTGAAGGAAAAGGGAAAAGGAAAAGGGAAAGTTCAACAGTAAACCTAATCGGGATAACATAACCCCCGGCTGTTTTTTCCGAGCATCTGTCCTGCCTTCAGTTTGTGTCCGTTAACACGATTAGCACAACAATGCTGTAGACCTTGCTGTGTACTCGCATAATCAAGCCTGTCATCATTGTACTGAGAGGCCTCTCTGTTCTGTTACTCAATGTCTTTAGAGACCAAACCGTCCTGCCACGGCGCCAGGTGGCCCCAAGACCGTTATTTTCTCGGATGTGAAAGCAAGTGAATGTTGAATAGCCCAAAAAGTATTGAGGACATCATTTTTCACCCGCAAGCACCCCCGCGACCCTACTGAGGATAAGCGGTGCAGCTAATAAGATGAGATGAGACAAACACAGGGTTCGTACAACTTTTTCATGGCCAAATTCAAGCCCGTCTTAAGGACCTCCAAAGGCATGTTTTAATTTCTCCAGTACCATTACAAGGAAAAATGTGAATCTTATATTTTCGCAGAGCCACAAATATCTGTTATCTACATTTGCTAACTTTAACCTTGCATAATCATTTTTCAAGACGTATGATTTCTAAATCTTCAATAAAATGAGAATATATTTGTGGCTCTGGAGAATATATGTGTAAATATTTTTGAGACAAATCTCTCCCCATATGACGGTAATATGTAGCTTACATTTTCAGTTGCAGGTAGTTCTTCCCAAGACAATTTACCACAAAGAAATGGTACTTTGTTTGCATACCCAATAGTACATGTTCATAATTGATACATAATATTTGCACTGGTATGCATTTCATTGAGCCATGTTTAGGTGTAGCATGTATCTGTCCTTTTGGTTGTGACCTGTAAGGGGCGATAACGCTTCATAGGACAATGCCATACAAACTAATACCAGCTGCTGTTAATCACGAATGCAACGACAAAGCAAATCCACCAGGTGAAAGAGTTGGAAATGTTTTATTTATCTTCCCAAAGGTCAATCCATATTTGTGTCTGATTGCTGGAGCACATCCTAAACTGTTTTGGGAGAGAGAAGCTACCGCTGGCTTCATGACCAAGTGCTGGAGTCTTTGCTGAGGCCACCCGCATAGGAATTTCCACAAGCAAACACCAACAGCCAGCAAGAATGTCCATCGCCTTTATCAGAGCTGGGGAGAAACCACAGCAGCACCAGGGTGAAGTAGGTGGTCTCCTGGCAACAACCCAGGGCTGGCAGTTGAAAGTTGACCAAGGGAAACTCAAGTTCCCAGAGAATATTGCAGTGACCACAAGGCAAGTGGTCCTTGGGAAGACGGGGTGGAGGAGGCGTACTAAAGAAAGAGAGCCAAGAATGAGGAACTAGCAGGCAAATGATAGAGCAGGGGAGGGAACACCTCCTACAATCCCATAGAGGTCAGATCCAAAGCTTTTTTCGGGCAGTCACTGATCAGGGCACTCAAGATGCTGGGAGTGAAGGGACTGCACAACAGGCCAGCCATTAGGAACATCAACAACGCAGCAGAGAAAGCGTCCAGATGGCTGTGGATGAAGCGGGGCGGCACGTGGTCACAGGCTCTTGAGACACAAGCGGGGACTTGATCAACCCCGGCTGGGTCCCCTGGGGGAGGGTGTCTGTGGTGAGACCCGAAACACCCAGTGAACCCAGGTCTCAACACTGACGATGTGTCAGTATAAATTGCACCAATAGTTTATATTGGCACTAATTAAAGTTACATCCAAATATATTATATGCATCTTATACATGTACCATGGAAGTTCAAAACAATTTTGTGATTATTAGATTTACTTTTGCTTTGGACCAAAAAAAAATAAGAATAAATAATTATTCCATAAAGGTCCAAACAAAAACACATTGTGTGTGTGCAACTGGATTGAGATCCCCAACCCATTGCCCTGGAGCTGTAAAGAAAGTCAAGCAGGTGACCACAGACAAGTAAAGATGGTCGTTATCTTGAGGCTACAGTACTTATTTTACTGCAAAGCCCAGTTGCCCTGCAGCCCACTGTCAACAGCCACTGATTTGTGTCGTGTCCAGGGCCGGAAATCACTGCACTCTCATATTGCCCAGTTTAATTAGATCTTTCACAATCCTTTCTCCTATCGTGCATCCTGCAGGCTCACACGGGACTCATAAAATCATAGCAAACTGCACTGTCCGAACTGCTGCTAAGACCCTAAACATGCCTTTTCATTATGTATAGTATAGAATTACTATCAAGACTCGCTGATGTATCATGCAGTATTCTATAAAACAGTGCATGAACCAGGCACTAACTGATGCAACCTGAATGTGGACTCATGCGACATTTTAATGAGGTTCTCTATAGATGGCATGTGATGTATGAAATGACCATGAATTAAACATGATGACAAATTAAATAAGTCTGGGATATATTTCCTGCTATAATCATACAGTGTGAGATAGTCCATGGTGACTAATTCAGAATGGACAATCTGCTAGGTATAATTTTAGTTCATGTAGTTCATGTTCATTTGGCAAACATCCAAGGTCTTGTTCGACTGTGGAATTAACGGAGGAGGAATAGAGCTTTGGAGGAAAAAAACGAGACGGTCTTTTTTGGACCTAAACTGTATCAGTAGTTTTTGCTACCTATTAAACTTAATGTTATCCGTAGAGCACTTACAAATAGAGGGTATCAAACAAAAATACTGGTTAAGATAGCTTGACAGGGGGCAAAGTCAAATTTGCCCTGATGTTTCCATTTGTTTAACAAATGCTGACTTAAAACATGATCAATTATGCTTAACTGATTACCGTATTTTCCAGACAAAAGGCGCACCCAAAAACCCCAAATAGGCCCGGTTCGGGCTTAAAATGTCAATCATTACGTCGGGACGAGAAGGGCTTCTCTCTCTTATTTTGTTCTTCCCCCTTAGTGGAGGATTTGCACAGTATGCCCTTACTTTTAGTCAAATATTGTTTAGATTACTGCTTTTTCAGCTATTTGAGTTATGTTTTTTCAGAAGTAACAGTACTTTTCAAACATTCTGATTTTTGGCTGCATACTTCACTATTTGCATTTTGTAACCTGCAGAATATGATTTTCTTTTCTGTGCCATTTCGTCAGTTTCAGTTCGGTACACTTTACCGTAATGCACACTTTGGCACTGCACTTGGAAGTGCAGCCTTGATTTGTGGGACTTCGGTCCAAATAAACCCAAAGTGCGCAGTCCGGCGCCGAAGTATGCAGTACTCCGAAGTAAAGCTCAAATCAAGGTAATTGGTCGGGGTCGGGGGAAATTTTTTATATCTTTCAGGACGATCTTCTGTTGTCTCCATTTTCAAACATTCTCTTTTGGCACCATGGGTAAGAATAGTGATAAAATTAGATAAAATCGTTTGCCTTGTGAGTTATCTTGGAAATACTGGTGGCCGAGTAGTTAGGTTTCAGCATATTAGTGTCAATGAATTTGTTCAAACTGGACGGATCTATTGACACTATCAAAGATGTTATATAACGAAATTGTGAATATGCTTGATTGCTGTTAAGATTGTCGAGAAGGGTTGTTAAAACCACACATTGTTTGTTTGCTGTTATTAGTGTCAATAAATTTGTTCAAACCAACTCTCACCGCCGTGACCGGGTTTCGACTCCAGTTCACGATCTGGGTCAGGGACATTTTCTGACTGATCAATCTTTGCACTATACCTTAAGTATATGAACGTGCAACAGTTATTCTTAACTAGGTAGCTCTTGCTGTAGTTTTAATCCAATGTGTCTTATAGTCAGTCATGGTGTGGAAAATACATTTCCTTTTTTTTCTTTACGCAAAAGGACAGGGAGTTCGCAAAGCTGCTTGCAAGTGCCATACAGAGATGTGTAGGCTTAGTCTGGTGAATGGCAAACAAAGTAAGAATGATAGGTCAACCAGGCCAACAAAATCCCAAGGAAAACATTTACTATTTACACAAAGATAATAATTAGGGAGACACCAAATGTTCCAGGCCGGGGGAAAAAAAAAAAAGCTCCCACAATTAGGACATTGTGATGACATTACTTCAAAAGTGAGGCGAGCCATGCGAAGCTGGATTTCACTTGGGGGAGTTAGTGCACAACAACGCTGCTTATTTTTCAATTTGCTCCTGGGACTTTCTACCCTAAATATCTATTTCGGCACATCCCCAATTACAATTGTAATTCATTTTCTAAAATGGTCCCATTTTACTGTGCTCAAAACGTCAGAGTCACCTGTTGTACTTGACTATTCTATTTGATTCTGATCAAGAAATAATGTAGAATAAAATGGAAAATAAATTCCTTTATTTAATGTTGCTCATGTATTTAATGACACAGGTTTAAATACATACAAGTAAGAATGTATGCAAATCAGGGATCAGAATTTGATGCCCATTTGGTTAATGTATGAAAGAGGAATTCAAGTTATGATTTTTTTTCTTTCTTGTTAAACCAAACACCACTTAAGCATTAGTCTGGACTGCATTTTATCTTGACTGTCAAATTTTTAAGAGAAAAATAATTCCCGTACCTATCATCTTTAGACAAGCTATGAATACATGGCAGTTTAAAAGACAGCAGATATAAAACCTTCAAAATAAGTAGGCAGTTTTAGAAAACCTCCTCACACACAGTGGAAAATGAGGGTTTAACTTGAGACTACAATGTCCAAGGTCTGAAAATGTTTTTCAGCACAATGTGTGACTTTCACTTCCAAAGGACAACATAATTACAGAACACTGTCTGGTAGCTCGGGAACAGCACACAAAAAAAGCTCCAGAAATGAAAAATCTAGTAGAATGTAACAAGAAGAGCAATCTGTCTATGCCATAGGTTACTTAAAAGTAATTTAATTACGGGTTGCTACAACCCGAGAAAGGGTAAAGGGCTTGGCAAAGTCAAATTAGTTTTGCATTGAGGATTACAAAGGTTACATCGTTTAACATTAGCTATAAAAAGAGTTGGGGAAAGATTCTGTCTTAAAAACTAACCTAACTTCCCACAATTAGGCACATCAAAAAATTTGCAAAACGTGAGGAAACAGAACATTGTTTTTTGCATAAAATCTATTGATATATTTCTCGATATAGTTCAATTATCGCATTGCATTGGAGATAATGCATTTTGAAAATAGCCTGTCTTGTCTATGACTTTATGAGTTGTGACGTCCGGCACCCTAAAAAGCCAGTCTCCATGTTGGTTTTCTTAATTATTTGAAGAAGTTCCGAGTGTTTCAAGCGAAGTCTTGGTAGCTTTTGTGGAGAACTCTGCAGGTGGATGCATTAACAGTACCCTCCCACTAACGTAAACATAGGTAAACACGGCTGGGAATAAACCAATAAACGGGGCATGCTAGCCAGCTACCTGGCCAAACACACACTGTGCAGCTAAAGGGGGAGCTAATAGGGAGCAAACCGGTCAATATACCAACCACGACACACGCGGTGGAAAGCACAAACTCAAAGCCACAGTTGCTTACCTAAAAAGAGGCGAAGGCAAAGAAAACTGCGGCAGGTAAACTTACCCCACCAGCGATTGAAGGTTGATGCACGTAACTCCGACTAAACAATCACAAGGCCCCAAGCAACAGGGTAAGTAAAGTTCCAACTTCTCCAAGCACAAATTAGCTGTGTGGAACCCCTTTTCACTATGATTGCTGATGGCTTCCGAGCTGCTCACAGGTTGTGTTGATGGGATCCGCCACAAGTTGATGTGTTCCATCAATGACAACACAGCTTTTGAGGAAAAAAGCAAGATCAGTCAACTTTGGGACTGAATTTCTTGAGTTTCCCTGTGCGTGGAATATTTAGCAAAATATCTGCACTTTGTAGTATACCTTTAGTGTCTTGGTGAGATTGTGATTTAGATCAAAGAACAATAATTATACAAGACAATAATATGCACATACAAACACACTATCATCCACAGCAGGACTGAGCAAAGCGCTGGGAAATGGGAGTGACATTCAGTCAATTGATGCCCTTGTCAAGGGCAAAGTATCATCCATAACAACATTGGGAATGATTGAGCACTTCATAATTCATAGAGAGTTCTGCTGCACTATGCCCGGACACTTGCTGGAGGTGACACAGTCTCTGGTCAGAGCTACATTCAGACAAATTAAACAATTTAAACAAAAAGAGGGAGAAACCAAATGGTAAACTGCAGTTTTCCCTGTAATAAAACTTGTGGCGGACTAAAGCTTTGTCCCTGTGACATCCAAGGCCACACAGTTATCTCAAATACAGACTTTAATGGGATTTACGACTGTGTTTGACTTCGAGGGGATGTCCTCGATGATACTTGCAGTGCCATTACCGTTATATTGAGCTATGGCTTGCTCTCGGCACATCTTCCGTCTAATACTATATTCGGAGAAGGTCATGTAGATTTTGGACGCAATTTTCATGGGTTGGCTGCAGTTCCCTTAACTCTATTTATTTACTGCCACCCACAATATCCTTCAGGACATTTCCAGTACATAATTTTATAGGGAAAAAAAAAAAAAAAAAGAGGGAAGGGGAGATTGTCCCGAGAGCAATATTAGAGTTGTTACAAGTGCAGACCAGGGATGGATAATTGACTCATTATGTCATGAAACTGTCACCAAGCATTAAAAGTTTTCACGAGACAGGCAAGTAATCAACAACATCAATGCCTCATCATAAGAGACTCTAACGTGTAAACAGCTACATTATTCTTTCAACTACTTTATTCTTCATCTAATTTCATGCACAATTCCCGGCAGGTCTGAAGTCGTCAAATAAACATTTATAGAGAGGGCGGTTGTCCTCTTCCTGGGAACATCTTTATGGGGACAAAACAATAATACGAAATTATAGCACCATAATTGACTTTTCACTAGGATACATAACGTTCGTGATGTTATGTATTCAGTTGGTGCTCCAACAGAGCCTGCCGAACTTCTGCTTCGTTCAAGAAAAAGTACGTCTTTGCAACCCTAGATGTTGATACATGCATTAGAATTGCATGAAATTAGTAATGGTGAATTAAATGACACAGTGTGGTTTACAAACTTATTCAACAGCCATCTTCCTTTAAAAATATCATTAACTACAGTGTTTTCTGGACTAATAAGGCACACCTAAAAAAAAAAAAACTCATAACCTTATAACCCAGTGACTCAAGAGAGTCAACCCCCCCAAAAAAGTAATGTAACAAAAATACAAATACTGTATTGTAATGTTAACAAGACTATTGGAATAAACGGTAAACACAATTGAAACGGAATTAAAAGTTCTAATGTATCCATAACCTTGCAAGCCAACAAAATTATTATCGTGATAGTAGTAATGAAAACACAGTATCGATCCCAAGACCATAGTACTGATCTGATCCAAGTACTAGCACAGTATTGATAATATCGATACAGTGGGACCTCGCTACTTCGCGGTTCCACGTTCGCGGGTTCAGAGCTTAGCAGGTCTAAAAAATAATAATAATAATAACAAAATAAAATCAGTTTTTGAAGGGGCGTCGCTACTTCGCAGATTTTCACTTTTCGCGGGTGGTTTTGGTCCCCATTAACCGGGTCTAAAAATAATAATAATAATATAAAATTATATATATATATATATATATATATATTATTATTATTTTTATTTATTTATTTTTTTAAGCATTTTTGAAGGGGCGTCGCTACTTCGCAGATTTTCACTTTTCGCGGATGGTTTTGGTCCCCATTAACCGCAATAACCGAGGGATTACTGTATTTGGATATCCACCCACCCTTACTGAAAACCTCAATTACCTAGTAAGTAAAAAGGCTAATTAGAGACTGGGATATGAAATGTAATTTTGTCTCACTATTCGTCAATAATAATCTAATATCACCCAGTTTAAGTTCTCAGTGGGAAGAGATAGTCATGCATAGCAGCACCTCGCTGCTCTTCACTCGAATGCTGCAGGATGTCAATATGTTCCACCGTGTCTCAATTTCTCAGATGTCGGAGGATGTTTGTGGTGTGGTGCCGCAGAGCTTCAAACACATCACACAAACCGTCGCTGTGGTTTTGGGGACCAAAATAGTTCCACCATATGACGTGTTGCCGTTCAGCTGTTTGTGAATGCTGCATCACTTCTCTCTCTTGATTTATTGACTGAAAACCAGCATTCTAATTTACATCAAGATGACAGTTAATGACAGAAGAAATAGTTCCCATCAATACTCTTATTACTACAGCAATAGCCTGTAGCTGAATATTATGAATACCAGTTTTGATCTCTCTTATTTATGGAATGTTAACTCAAAGTTTTGGTGGTTCCGAAACTCTCCACTATTTTTGCAAAGTAGAGTTTGGCCACATTTCCCGAATTTTTCGGACAATATATCAATCTGGATTATAAGTAGCACCAGCCAAAGAAATACCTGATTAAGAAGGAAAATCATATATAAGTAGCACTGGAGTATAAGTCGCATTTTGGAGGGAAATGTATGTAATAAAACCCAACACCAAACACATCCATGTCATCTTGAAAGGCAATTTAAAATAAAAAAGATAAAAAAATTCAAATTGTTCAAAAGTGATTATTATACAAGGTGGAAATGCTTTGTGCTTTACTGTTCTATTACATTTCCCCCCAAAAATGAGATACAAAGTCATTTTAGTGACATTGGCGGGAGTGACGTATGCTATGGGGGCGGGGGGCGCAGGGGCGTTAACATTGCATTTAAGGCTAACGCAGCGTCCCGGTGTGAAGTTTTCACGTTCTCCCCGTGCCTTTGTTGGTTTCCTCCAGGCACTCGATTTTCCTCCCATATTCCAAAAACATGCATGTCATGTTAATTGGCAACCAGTTCAGCGTGACCTCTGCCCACTGCCTGAAGACGGCTCGGATGGGCTCCAGCACCCCCGTGACACTAGTGAGGATAAGAGGTGCAGATAATGGATGGATATACAGTATATGATATAAAATAATGTGTTAATAATTTCACAGATAAGTCTCACCATAGTATAAGTCGCACCCCTGGCCAAAAAACTGCCTAAGAATCCCCCAAATTTTGTAATTGTTATTTTCCCCATTGAATTATCGCTACTGAAAAGCCAAAATGATGCCTTACTTACAAGTGATGTAACAATGGTTTATCCATTTATTCTCCAACAGCCTATCCTCACAAGGGTCGCGGTGGTACTGGTGCTTATTTAAGTCGACTTTATTCATTAGGCAGGGGACACCCTGGAGTGGCTGCAGCCAATCACAGAGCACAATAATTTAGTTTAACTTTAATGAAGGTTTTGCACATTTGTTTACCACTGAAAAGTTGCTAGATGCTCATTTATATTGCCTGTAATCCGTGCAATCTGGGTAGGAAACTAATATTCAATTTCTAGATTCGTTTGACAATCATTTGGTATTCAAATTCAGGCTTATCTATTAATGTTACTTACAAATCATACCCACTGTAGTTAGTGGAAGGGTTTGTACAACATACTTTCAAAAAAAGACCTACATGGCTAGTGGACTCATTTCCTACAACATATGCAACAGCAGAGGACTACACATGAGACAGGAAGAAACACTCAAAAGAAGATTTTACAAAGTTCGGAGCGATATTAAACATTTGCTGTTGATATGGCAAAGTGCCGGTTGGAAATAAACAAATACAACAATAATTTAGTATAAAAATAAAAACTTAAAATAATAATCACATCATTTCCAGAATTAATAAGAAATTTTTACATCATTTTTGTGCACATAAGAAATTAAGTTAAGCCTTTTGCAAAGCACAACAATCCTAAATTACATAGTTTCACATTCATGGTAAACAAGCAAACAATGTGTGCTACATTAACACTAAACAACTAGGGCTTAAAAGGAGTGTGTAAGCCATAATCGTAGGTCAATGAAAAATACCTACTGTAAGTATCAAAGAAAAGATCAATTTTATCGTTACCCAGATGAACGTTGTCATCAAAGACTCCTTCAATGTGTGTTTATAATGCCTTTTTATTTTGTCTGCCATTGTCACAACCACTTGCAAAACTCCAAAAAAGTGTGTATTGACATTTTTTATCTTTGAAATAATGTACCCCTCCGGCTGCGACACTTTTTTCATTGACCAAAGATCAATTTTAAATGGCATTTCTTGTGTTGTTCATGTTGAATAATGGAAGAGACCTTACTCATTTCATGCAATTTTCTTTCTGTATAACATCTATTTAAGATCATTTTAAAAGACTTGAAACATCTATTCACCTTGTCCTCATTTTACAGGTGGACTGTCCTTACATTCTGTAAAGGAAATGCAGAGATAAACCTTAAAGAGAGATTGTAAAGTGTATAAAATGAGGTTCCCTTGCCATGAGGCACTCTTAACCTTTTTTCTGGTTTTCTTCACTCGAAAAACACTCAGCAACACTTCCACTCTTCCTGTTTTTACCTTTATTGTGGGCCCGTGTTCTTCGCGAAGGTTCTGATTGGTTTCTTGTCGGGGCATTGTCGCCCTTAGCAGAAACCATGGAGACCGTTACGAAGACCCCAGGGGATTTTGAGATGTGTTAGGAGTAGAAATGAACGAGAAAGTAACAGACAGCAGAGGGTTGGAAAATAAATTAAATACAAGTGGTGGTTTTGTCAAAGAAGCTTGTGCCTTACAGCATTTAAGGGAGATAAGACGACGCCGGACAGTGTTGTTCTATTTTCTAAGAGAGCGCAGATATGCACTCTTTCAACATAGCGCCCATGCTGACCTTTCGAATTGTCCTCTAAGGCCATTCAACATCATCTGTCCCATTTGCCCAGAAGGGAAGCTTCTTTGGAAGGATGAGTGGACAGATGAGGGAGGCAATCGGATGTACTTTTCATTTGTCTTAAAACCTTGTTCAAGGGCCTTCAAAGTCGTTCACTCAAAAAGAGACTACGTATCAGACCAGGGCTCAAATTTGTCAAAGGGAAATAATAGGGGAAGAAAAGTTCACAGTGCTTTTAAGCATCCTCATACTTTATGAGTAGCAAAAATGAATATGGCTATTTCATATAAAATGTACAGCAATGTGTTTTCTAATATCAACAATAAGGTTATGAATCATTAATTTGGAGCTCCTTAGAAGGGGAGACCATCTCATTGTGTATTACCCTAAAATAAAAAGAAAATAACACAATAGCTATATACAAACTTCGGAATGGGAGTAATTTTCATAAACACTTTGAATGAGAAAGAAAATGAGCTGTAAGGCTTGTACGGAGATAACCCAAAATATTAAGACTTATGGCATACAAAGCAACAATTGTATGTATGATGATGGAAAAGTGTATCAATTAAATATGCAAGAGACATCTTGTACCAAACAGACGGATCAACGATCTTACATGAAAAATACATTTAAAAGAACTCCTGTAGATGTTGTATATTACCCATCTACAAGATTGTTATTGGGAATATATATTGTAGCGTGGCACTGGATACAGAAAACGGACAACAGACAGTCGGTGTTACCTACTTTTTGATCGCAGGTTTAACAGTTACTGTTGGCTGCGAACACGCGCAACGAGTAATCACAAGCAGTGTTTTCAAACTCTTGTTAACCGCTGGCATTCGTTTGCTCTTTCACACACATGCAAACGCTTGCCCCACCACTTACTCATCTAACCTCACACAACCGTTCTTACCAAAGGCGCTTTGTGAGAGTAGGAACGGGATTACATAGAACAGCTTATGCTCTCAGAAACGATCAATGGTTTGAGAAAAGGGTTGGCTGGATACATAATGGAAGAACATGTTTTCATGTTTAAGTGTTTACTTTTGTTTTGTAAAAATATTTGAAGTACAGTAGCATATGTCTACCTGAAAAAATGTCTAACTTGAAACTCTGATTTATGCTACAGAGTGAAACCCACTTAAATTTGTTCTACTATCGACTTTTGTCGCGAAGAAAATACTTACAAGTTCAGTTGCCAATATCTACTTGACCAGTTGTCACAGGTTAGGCGAGTTTGGTTTAATTTATTAAACGCACTTTATGTTGTTACTGCTGAGTAATTTTGTTATATTTTTTATTGTTTATTTTGTTGCACTTTAAGTTTAGGATTAATCTGTAGCTACTAAGGTGCAATAAATATTACGAGGTTCAGTAACACCCCTACCTGTCTCTTCCTCTCTATTCAACTGACTCAAATGCTTCTCAGAAAATGTCAAACTCTTTGACGTAAAACAACTTCTTTATAAAGTAACAGAAATAGTTACTTTCCCTCGTAACTAATTACGTCAACTTCAGAGTAACTCAGTGACTAACTCAGTTACTTTTTGGAAGAAGTAGTGAGTAACTATGACTAATTACTAACTTGTGTTACTCGATATATAGACATACAAACATGATAGGTAGATAGGAATAATAATTAAAAAATAAAACATTTAAATTCTATAAAAAAAAATGTAAAAGCCAGTGTCCTGCTTGCACCGGTCACAGGCCCTTAGAAATGCAGAGGGTAAAAACCAGCCAGCTTAGGTGTACCCCTTCAAGATTTCTTATTGCCAACCCTGGCGGGTAAAACTAGATCCCAACTGTTTCAACCTTGTGGCTAATGCAAGAATGCATAATGTGTGCATATTTTTTAAAGGCTGCCAGGGGGCGCTGGAGCAGAAAAGGTCAGACAGGTGGTGTCACGGAAGACGCAACCACAAATGAACACCAAAGGAGAAGTTGACCTACAGTAAAGTGCGTGGTAATTTTGTTTCTGTGTTTTTTATGTTGTGTTAATTGTGTTGTTGCATCTCTGTGCCTTTTCCCTGTGTGTGTTTGTAATTAAAACTTTGGAAACTCTTTCTATGTACTGTCATTCTTTGTAAATACCTTATGTTTCAAAACTAATGTGGGTTTATAGTCAGGTGCTGGTTATGTACGGTATGTACAAAACGTTTTTCCTTGTTAAATATTCTCGGGGCGTCTTATAGTCAGGTGTGCCTTACCGTCCGGAAATTACGGTACTCGTTGTAGAACTACTGCAGAAACATTTTTATTTTAACTACATCGTTCGTACACACTTTTCATGGCACTTTTTAAGGACTTTAAAAGGTATTTTTATTTATTTATCCAGTAACAATAAACAAAGAAATCCAGTGTAAACAATGTATTTTGCAGAAACAAAAGTATATCTGTGATTGCATATGTAATTTTAATCTTGCCTGTGCATTTATCAAGACATATGATTTTTATATCTTGAGTAAATCGTGAATATATGTTTTCATCTAAACAATACCTGTGTAAATAGTTTTTGAAAAATCTCTCCACATATAGGTGTTGGGTAAAAATTAGAGTAATATGTAGATTACATTTTTAGTTGTAGGAAGTTCTTCCCATTACAACTTACCAAAAGGAAACACTACCTTAATATTTAAGGGCCCATAATAAATGTCCATAATTGATACGTAATCCTTGCACTAATACACGTTTCATAGTGCCCTGCTTAGAGGTAACATGTACCTGTCTTCTTTGGTTCCACCCATAGGGGGCGATGACGCGTTATCGGACAATGCAATACAAATCAATGCCAGCTGCCGTTAATTGCAAGGAAAGAAGAAATGCAAAGGTAAGCGAAGCCACCAGAGAGCAGTGTTTGTGCCTTTTTCAAGCAGACTTGTTGAGACACTTGGCAACAATTTCAAGTATTTCCACGCACTTACACAAAATTCAAGCACTTTTCCATTCTTGAAAACAAAACATTAAAATACAAGAATTTTGAAAGATTTTGAGCACCTGTACAAACCCTGTGATTAGAAAGGGAAAACATGTTGGCCGGTTGCCAGGAATCTATAAGTGACAAAATATCACAGATTAGCAAGAAATGCATATTTAATGGTGAGGTGTAGTCAAATTTCTAAAGAAAAAATTCATGTAAACTGTCCATGGGGTGGTATAAAGCATTCACCGTATTTAGGCGTAGATTACTCAGCACCATCATCTGTCCTCTAGAGCCACAGCCAGTTGGCCACTGAGGTTTTACTCTGCATTTCAAAATATGTGGAGGATACTTTTCACTCAAATCCACGCATTGAACTATGGCAAGTTTAGCAACGCTAATTGACAAATAAGATACCTAAAAGCAATGTTGTGATGAAATACATATCTGTGACTTAAAACACACGGATGACATAAGTGTAAAGTAATTTTGCAAAGGTGTCCCAGTTGTTATTTGTAAGCTATGTCCTAGTGAGACATGCAATGGCATTACATTTTACATTGAAGTACAGCGTGACAAACCATATGCACTTCAGTCACGTGTAATGCAATTTAAGAGACACAAAATGAGAATTTGAGGAGCTGCATCTCAACATACACAAGGACCATTTCTGGTACTAGGCTAGCTCTGAGACATGCATGTGCATGCACAGCAACATGGATATGATTACCCCGGGTCTGTACTGGTCAGGGAGGAATATACCAAACCAAATGGTGCAGCTGTAACCTCAAACACATTCAGACAAACAAGAAGAAACAACTTATGATTCAATTTGACAGTACAAGGAGCTGCCCGCCGACAACAAGCTTTGCTAGTATAGCAGCTTGATGAGAATTGAAGATCACACTTTGCTAAGCGCAACTTAGATTCTTCCTGTAGTTAACGGGAAGTAGTTTTACACTATATATCTATACCTGTTGCAGGGGAAAACGATGCATCACTGTTTGTGTTCTGTGACCAGTGTGTTGAGTACTATACCAGAGTAGCAATGTGATGTACTTAAGCATTGAAAAGCTGAGGATGCGGTCCAGACACGTATACAAGGACATGAGAATCTTTTCGTTCCTGAAATCCATGAACTTTGCCCTCACCGCTAAACACATCCTCACAGGAACACTGTGTGCTGTACTGTACTGTAGCCTTAAAATAGCAAATAAAAACAATTTAATTGTATGACAAGTTAACTCGTAAACTCAGTAACATGTTAAATAACAGTTCAAATAACAGAGAAAACACATCCATCCATTATCTGCAAGGCTTATCCTCAGTAGGGTCGCGGGTGTGCTGGAGCCCATCCCAGCTAACTTCGGGTAGCAGGTGGGACACCCTCAACTAGTTGCCAGCCAGTGACAGGGCACACAGAGACAACCAACTCCCTTGCTCATTCACACCTAGGGACAATATTGGATCGGCCAAATAACCTGACATACTTGTTTTTACAATATGTGAGGAAACCAGAGTGCCCCGAGGAAGAACATGCAAACTCCGCACAGGAAGGCTGGTAGCTGGATTTGAACCCATGATCTCAGAACTGTGCCACAGGTGCTCTAACCAAGTATTTATTATCAATTATGTAGTTTTTAAAGTATTCAAAAATAGTGTAAAATGATGTTTTTCAAGTTAATTTACCTATTGAGGGTCATTCACGGCTATGCGATGTCAAGTACCAATTAGGTTTGGAGTACTGGTGTTCCCAAGAGCCAAGAAGAGAGCCGCTGGTTCGAGAGCTTTCTCCATTCGGGCCCCGAAGTTGTGGAATGCTCTTCCCCCTGAGATTCGATCTGCAACCTCAGTGGAACTGTTTAAATCTCGGCTTAAAACATTTCCATTCAATAGATTATGAATGACCTATATTTCCTATATCGGTGTATTAGTTCTTATCACAACCTCATGTGCAGTACCTTCTAAAGGTTTCTTCATTTTCCTCATGTTGAGGTTTTTGAGTTTTTACTTGCCCTTATGTAGGTTTTAGATCAGGGGAAGGTGTAATAGTCGTCTGTGGTTTGCAATAATCTGTGGTCTGTGCAGCCCTTTGAGACTCCTTGTTATTAAGGGCTCTACAAATAAATATGACTTGACTTGATTTACTGTAGTCAGAAATTAACCCTTGCCATCTCTGCTATAAAATCAAGCAGATCACACACTGTACCGAACTATATCTCCAGTCATCAGTTTGCAGTCCACCTCTCTTTCTGAGAAATCAATTTAAAAAAGTAGAAGGACAAAAAGTAGAAGTAGCAGAAGAGATATGTAGTTTGAGGATTGGAGATTACTTCCAAGTTAAATCCACCCAGTAAAAGCAGATTATGCTCAAAAATATTTTTTCTGGGGTAAATTATTTATTGTACTCACAAAGGTTGGAAGCCAAATTAAAGCATTGGCAAATGAGCACATGATCCAAAATCTCAATCATTACTTTCGGATTTGGGCTTGTTTCTTGATGACTTTTTTAATGATCCATGGCTATTCGTTTCTTTTTCTTTGTGGAGGATCGATGCAGCATGCACACTCGTCAGACCCAGAGAAGCGGGCTCGCGGCGAGGGGGCAGAGTTGACCCAAATCGCCCTTCCTCCTTCATCAAGTCAAGGTAATTGGTCGGGCTCAGGCTGGATATTTTTAGGCCTAATCTTACTTCTAATTTTGAATAATTTTTCTGTTGCGACCTGCGATCAGACTAGTTTAGACATTTCTAACTCTAATCCCAAAGCTTTCAGTGCGTAAAAGAACGTTTTGCGTAGTGCAAAAGGGCATATGAGAGACTACCCGATCTTGAAGAAAGTTACTGAAAAAACAATTTAGTTAGAAACAACTTTACTGACCAAATAATTGAATATAAATTGATACAAAAAATATTAACTAACAATCCATTTGCTTTTTAACTTTTTTACCTTTTTCTATCTGTTTAGATTGTTAAGTGGTTTGACCATTAAGCCTTTTAAGAATTTGTGTCAACAAGCAGCAAATGTGACTATTTTTGACAGAGTGGTATTTAGCTGCACATAAGCACAGTCTCTACTGCAGTTTAACTATGGATTGATAATACCATGCCTGAACCTGTTGCACTTAATTCTTAATTCTGGATGGTGGTATAGCTATATTATAACATGGTGGTGTTTATTTAATGCTGTCAGGCTGTAAAAAATGTGTCAATTCATTTGTTTTATCGGGATAAATTAATTAAACAGAACCCAAACGCCTTTTTGGCAGTGCCATCACTTCCAAGAATGTTACTGCTTTACAAATGAGACCTAAATATTGTGTAAATGATCTTTTTTTTTAATTCTCTCAGTAAAATGTGAATCTGGAGTGCCACGTCCAATTTCGTTGTCACAATATGTTCAACCCATTTTGTAACAATGATAATAAAGGCATATTCTATTCTGTTCTATTCTAAATGTTTTACTGATATACCGTATTTCAAGCTAGCTATCGATTATAGTCCGAGTCAGTAATACAACTCAACCACCCAGATGAAAGATGAAATTCAACGAAAAGTACCACGTTAAACCGTTTCCTCTTTGACCCACCCTATTTAAAAAAAAGCCACAAACTGAACCCATATTTACCCAAAGCAGCCCCATTCTTGCTTCCATCTTCTATAAATTGAACTATTTCAGAAGAATCCTGCACTGAATATCAGCTAATGAGACCCGAGATAAAAATGTTTCTCACCAAACACACAAGAAGCAGACAATCCAGCGACAGGCTAGTTTTCAGATGAAATTTTCATTAGCACCCTGTTATCAGTGACTGATTCTATTAACGTGTCAGCCGATACGACATGCCCCGGTGGTAAACAGCGATTGGGGCCACAGTCGCAAAATAGCTCACGCCGTCGTTTGGTCATCTGTTCTGACGTGAATTTAATGAGCATGATACAAGAGGAACGGAATTGCCCTCAGCAAATGCGCGATTCAGCGTGATCTCCTATGTATTCCCCCGTATTTATTTATGATAAAAAATATTCCTGTCACATTATATGTTCGAGGGATACATTCAAAGATTGTAAAGCTTTACTCAAAGTCAACATTGTAGTGATTTAGCTCCATGGCTTGAGGCATGCTGTATCCCTGGATATTAAAGTCAACCGAGATATATCAGCATAATAAGCCATTCAAGCAAAATAAGCCAATATACAATTTGCCCTTTCCTTCCTCTATCCAGTCATGCAATCTGTTCACCAATATTTGCAGCTGACAATCACGTCAAAGATGTCAACTGGTGCTGCTTAAATAGTCTTCTTGCAGGGATTTTGGTTATCACTTGGCCTAGAACAGAATGATCCAGTCATAACTGTCAACCACTGCAGGGTTAAAAGTGTAGTCTCTGGTTGCACCAAGCAGAAGTTAATTCAACAGAAGTGACTGAGCAAGCAGAGTGACGAAAGCACTACAATTTGGGCTGCAGCTAACAACCATTTTAATAGTCGACTTGGCAAAGACAATTGGAATAATTAGTCGAATAATCGGATAATTCATATTTTTTCTTAAATCAATCACGAAGTTGATTTAATATATGGCAACTGATAATAAATAAAAAAATTGACATTTTATTGAACATACTCTTTATTTGTACAAAAATCACCTAATTAAATCTAAAACAATTAGGCACAGTGCTCAGTCAAAAGAGACAAATACATAAATAAACAAATAAACCTATGTCCATTTTAAAGGACAGGCAAATAATAAAATAAAATCAAAAAACTGTTTAATTCCTGTAAACCAAGAATGGGGGCCTTAGCAGCAGTAGATCAGTAAAAGAAATATGATGTCTATTTTTTAAAAGACCTTCAGTAGTTAACTGCAACAAAACTGTAACAAAACTACTTAGTGATTTTCAAGAGTTTGAAATCAAACCGTTTTATCAACTGACATTTGAAGTTTTTAACGTTTTAACAACAGACACTTATTCCTCGGACTGCATGCATCTAAATTCAAATACGTTTGTCTCGCACAGTCTGGCATAATGCTCAGGCTCCTTTTTATAGCCAAATGTACGTGAATATAATGTACGATGAATGTCATCAAAACTGTTTTGATTTGACCGTTCCTTAAATTTTGCAGAGGCAAACTCAATTTTAATCACCCGTCTGATGTGCGTTTTAAAAGTTTGGATGTCATTGATCTACCGCCATGATACAGGTCTGCTTTGCACACTTTGCAAGTAACCTGTTTTTGGGCCGTATCCAGGCTAAAATGCTCCAAAACTTTAGAAGTTTTGAGAAGCATAGTTGATGTTGATGCCGCCATGTCTGCATGTTTATGTTACCGCTTGAAACAGAGACAATATTGGCTTATGACCATGCGCGACTTTCAGCACAGATTATATTCAATTTGAGATGGCTCTCTGTGTGGGAGCAACGCGCCTAGAAAAAATAGTTGACAAAGAGTTTCATTCATCATTTCTATTATCGATTTTTGGCAAACTGCGACTAATCATCGCAGCCCTACTTAGTAAGCAGAGTAACAATAGCATTGCCATGTTGTGGAAGGCTCTTGACGAGCAAGAGGCTGTCAGCATTGTGTCAAACCCAAGACTTGATAGACTGATGGATGGACAGGTGTTGAGCTCTGGCCAACCCAAGGCCAGATTCTACCGCTTGGCTCATAAATCTGAGACAGACCCTGATAGGCCACGGTGTCATCATATTGATGGACAAGTGGTTGCTTCCGCCAGAAGGTTAGAGTTATGCCGATCCCAGCGGTGTAATATATTTGTGATAGAACGTCAATTTACCCCTTTACCTTCTTCCTGTCTGTTTTGTGGGCAGCCATCTCATCTCAAGGGAAACATTTGTCATTATGAGGGTTCCGATTACTCTGACCTTGGCCTCTGTCGGGATTGCAGCTGACAATTTAAGAAGGTTTAGTTATAGTCATAAACGATCAAAAAGGTGGCATTTGAAAGAAGAAGGGTCAGTTGATATGGCAGAGTAAGCAGAAACAAAGCGGCTGCTAAGACATAACATCAGACCTAAATCAGGATTTGAGCATAAAGCATGTGGATAAAAATCAGGTATGAATTACGTTATATAATGGTGCCAGTAAGCCTTGAAAATGGATTCCACCTTTACAGTTATTGTAAAACTCACATTCACAGTTGTATAAGGGAGACGACTGTGAGTAATAACTGATGAATATATGCAAAGACTTTTTTTAAAATAGGTATAAGGCAGAAGTGTCAAACTCATTTTAACTCGGAGGCTGTGAGAAATTCTCACAGGGGCCAGGATAGTTAATGATAAAAAAGTTTGCCTTACCTAGAGGGCTGGGGTCCTTTTGGAGGCTCACGAATTGTGATTCAGTGACGTAAGATTTTATAATGAAACAATTACTGTTTTCTTTCTCCTTATTTTTTTCCTTCACAAATATTTAATACTATGTATAAGAAAAAACAAAACAATTGAATTCATTTCCATTACAGTTCATTACTCTTGGAAACTCATGCAGACTGGAAAGTGCCAAAAAAATGGCAAACAAAAACTAATTTAAATGATTGATTAAATAATTTAAAAGTTACTCTATTTTATTTTTTTATTTTTTATGAAAATATTTACCCGAACATCTAACTTCGATGATATGATTTCATATGTATTATACGAAGGGGCTAAAGCTTCTATAAACTTATGGAAAGACAACCAAGTGCCCCATATTTTTATTTTGTATTTTTTTTTTGTTTCCTTAAACAGCACATCCGTGAATTTTACTTTAAGTAAAATAACATCAGGATCAGAGTTTCAAAGTTTCCAGCTTTTTTTCTTCTTCTTGTGCTTCTTCAAGCATGGTCTTGCGGTCTACATTAAATTATGTGCGGGACACATTCGCTGTTAAATGTTAGTGCACTGATTTTCATTGCACCATTGTTATGAGACACTATTATTAATTGCACTATTATTTAAGTTAAGGCCATTCGCTAAAAAATGTGTAAATATTTTTGCCTAGTTATCCTGACAATCTTCAATTGTTTTTTTCTTTTTAAAGTCTTAATTACGTCCTTACCCCGGAGTGCCATGTCTAATCTCGTTGCATACTGTCATGATAACCGATGCGATTCAGCTGTGCCCACTCATTTGGCGCCAACCGCCGCGGGTTCTGATTGGCTCCCTGTCATTATTTGAACCCGGTACTGTCAATCCCCTGGTGTCAGCCCGTCTGCGAATCTCCGTGTATAATAAGCAAACCTTTTTTGACCCTGACTCACGCCTGTCCCATTATTTGCTCCTGTTTGTCTCTCTCTATGACCTGTTTTGATCCCGACCACGTCTGCTCTCCCGTCCCGACTTACGACCCGTTTTTGATCCCGACCATATCTGCTCTCCCGTCCCAGCTTACACTTGTTTCCGACTCCGACCACGTCTTGCTCTCCCAGTCCCGGCTACCGGCCAGTTTTACGCTCCTGACACTGCCATCGCTCTCTACGGGAGATCCACTTCCGTGTTCGGATCACAATCCTAGTAAGAAAGGGACTTGCTTCCGGCGCCCAGCTAACACCGGATCATCGGCGCAGCCCTTCCTCTCTCTTTTAATAAAACTTGTCACGCAAGTGGGTCCTGTTCCCGTTCTGGTTCTAACACATACAATGTTTTACTTTATTGTTATCAATGACAATAAAGACAATAATTCAATTCAATCAATTTATGGTACTGAAAAGAAGCAAATTCTAGAATAAATAATCACCATTTTCAAAGTATCATTAAGCAAAAATGGATAAACATACCAACTAGTGGTTAGTTCTACCACTGCTTTGGTTGCCGTTCCAACTAAGAGTGGTAACATTGATGCTAATTAAGGAAATTAAGCAAACGGTAGTCTGTCGTTGTATCATGTGGTACAAATATCCTGCATTCTCAGTTTGCCTCTACCCAAAAAGTAAACAATGACATAATTAGACTGACTCCTTGATGTCAATTCCTATTCATGTTGTTGGAATTGAATTGCTCCAATTTTGATTCCTCGGAAAAGAGTAACCCCACCAATGTGTGTGCAGTCAGGGCTAGGCTTTGATGGAGATTTTGCAGATGTTCGAAAGGTTTTATCACTGGGACCTTAATGCCAATTTTAAGTCAAAGAAAGTGGCTGATGACAAGCCATTGTAGGCTTGAAAATGGCTGCTGGTCAGCTCGTAGAAAATCACAGATGGAAAAGAAGAGCTAGAGAATTTATTATGTCTAGCCTTGGTTGTGACACACTTGAAATGTGTAAAAAAAAAAAAGGCTATTTATTAATCCTCACCAAAGATAACAGCAACACAAAAACTGGCCTATTATGAAACAAGCCAGTTATCACCCTCCGGTGCCATTTATAAAGTATGTTGCACCATATGTGATGACAGATGAATTTCCTTTTCACAGCAAAAGCATTTTCAAGGTAATTTATGCAAATTAATGAATGCCACAATGTTTTCATGAGAATTCCTCAGTGAAAGTGGTTGTCAACCAATGAGCAATGAAGACCAACACCTGCTGTGTCTCACAATAGCTGTGTGCAAAAATAAGACAATTCCAAAATGCCACACTGAAACACACAGCCTTGTGCAAAATGGTAGTCCAAATCTGAATGCAGGTTATTTAAAAGCTTTGTTTTGCAGAATTGCTTTCGGTATTTACTATATTTGTGGCAATACATGTTGGAAATCCAAAAGTCTATTATGAAAACAGAGGATGGTAGGTTGTATGTTTATTCTTATTGTTTTATCCTAAAGTAACTTACAATCACTTGAGTCTCATGCCAACTTGTGATATTACACTTTTTTTACAGGAGGTTTCACAGTAGTATGAATGCGTATTTGGACAATGATTGATTATCGAAAAATATTGCAGACCACAATTACAAAACAATGGATGCAACGAAATTTAAATCAGGGTCATGGCGGTGAGAGCACAAAATCCTAACAACTAGACAGGGCCCCTACATCTTACGATAAGTTAAATTCAAGACTTTTTAACGCCTTCTAAAATCAAATTTAATACCAAGTCAACAAAAAAGGAAAACACAATAAAAACAAACAAAACAAAAAAATACAAATACAATATTTCTTGCATACAATACATTGTGACAGATTACCTGGCACAGGTTACAGCCATGTTTCAAAGTAAACACCTCTGTCCGAAGTGGCTATGTGTATTGTGGGTAGACCTAAGACTTGCGTCTACTCTGAAAGGACCGACTGAAACCACAACATTTTGATAGTTCCGTTATTTTGGTCACATGATATTGTCACCAAAGAAATCGTTGAATTATCAAAAAATACATTTGATAAATGTTAATAAATCTTTTCAATTCGATCAAATATAAAGCTTATCAATGTTTTCACATTTATAAGACTTTTGAAATTTGGATGTAAGACATTTTAACGCCAATTAAGGCCATTTTTTAAGACTAATGAATTCAATGCCTCAACTTTTCAAGGATGCGTGGAAACCCAGGATATAGATTGCTTACAAAAAAGTATTAGATTTGATCTCATTATCACACTATTTTTATTCACGGTACTAGAGACGAATGTTAAAGAATGGAAATAACAAAAGCTGTCCTGAAATATATATATAAAAAAAAACATGAGGAGGGAAACAAGTCTTTGGTGTATCTGATGATGAATTGGACTTTGAAAAACATTAAATATATCGTATATTTTTGTTGGCATCGTTTTAATAGTGTTGCCACTACATTATTTTAATCATGGCCACACATTTTCAACAATGTTTGTCACTTACAATGGTTAGTTTAAGCGGAGAAAAAAATAAAACGAAAATGTATACAATAAAAATTTAGCTGTGCATGTTATACGTGTGAGCGTTATTTACCAACAAATACGGTAAATAATAAACCCTTGCTGTTGCAAATGTTGCTTTTGAAACAAACAATTTAGCTCAGGAGACAAGTTATTGGTCATACTTCAGATGCTATGTCTTCTTCTTGATGTATTTTTATTTTTCTTCTTTATTTTATTTTAGTTTTCTTTGGCACTTAGCAAATACAGTACATCTAATGCATTGCCGCTACCTTCTGAAAACGGGTGTGTGCAACATTAATGATTCACTAATTTTAGAAAACAGGGATTTGGGTAGCCTGCAGTGCTGAGCTCTAATTTAAATGTATTGAAATTGCTCCTGAGGGTAGGCTGCACGATTAGTCAAACTAAAAGATAACAATGGGTGGTTTAGAACCAGACAAAAATTTTTACTTATATTTAGTCATTGCACAAATTGGTTTGGGTCGCTCACATCATTAAAATTAAACCACTAAATGTTTCTTCTCAGTTCAAAAGTGATTGGAGTGTTTGCTGTTGGTATGTGTGCTTTTCTACTTCTTTCTTTTCAATTACACTGTTGAGGATTTTTTTCAAGCCTGCTTTGTGTTTCCTGGCAGTAGTTTGACATCCTTCTCTTGATACAAGGTCCAAAAGAGGGGAGACAAACCTTGAGGGTGATGAAACTGACGGAAAAGAAACCATGCATTGAATTGGATCTCTGCTTTTTAGCCAGCCAGCACAACACAGTGAAATGTGAACTCTAAATACGTTAAGGAGTAAAAAAAAAAAAAAAATCATGACTGTATCACTGTTGCCTCCCCCCTATTTGTTTGAATACAAGTCACATTATTTGTAATAACTCAGAGCAGCTTGTACAGTACATAAAAAAAATGTATGTTATTTCAAAGACACTGTCCTATGGCCAAGCTATTTTGTGTTAGGAATACTTTAAAAGCCAGCATTGTTTTCTTTCATGCTGCAAACCAGCCTTATCTTCTATGCCGGAAACCAACACATCCTTTTTTTAAAAACTACCATTGTCTTCTTGCCCACTAAACTTCTCTGCCGGCCTCAAAAAAATCCACCGCTTATCCTCTATAGGGTCGCGGGGGTGCTGGAGCCCATCCCAGCTATCTTTGGGCAGTGAAATGTAATTATATATTATATAATTCCAAATTTGCTATCAGCTGTCTTTTAGTCCATTTCCCCTCGTTGTACTGCTTCATATTTAACCTCCTAAGACCTGGCAACCATATTTGACAGAAGGTTAGGGTCTTAGGAGGTTAAACATTAGACCTATTATACATTTCAGCCATTATTGTTCTGAGGGAAAGAAATCTGCCAGGAGGCCTTGAGAAGCAGATCTGCAAGGCACTCCTGAGACATAACTGGTGACGATGAAATTGTTGGTTTAGTCAATCAGATTTTGAGTTAGCAAAGCAAGGGCTATCAAGAGGGCCTGAGAAAACATTAGCTAACTGCAATGCAACAAAGTCTCAAATTTATTAATATGATAGATTGTAATATAATTCTTTTTTTCACTCAACAGTGAACTTTTAACTGCTTTAAAGTTGAACTTTTTTAGACTAAGTAATAATGATAATAATAATAATAATAAAATGAAATAATTAAAAAAATAAAAATAAAGAATTTTTGTTTTTATTATTTTCAAATAATTTGTGTTGGGTAAGTTCTGTCTTGAGGTTCCTGTATTTTTCTGATGAGGAATTAAGATTTTTTTTTTTTTTTAAGCATTTTTGGCGGGGCGTCGCTACTTTGTGGTACCACGTTCGCGGGTTCAGAGCTTCGCAGGTCTAAAAAAATAACAATAATAAATTTTTTTATTTTTTTTTTTAAACATTTTTGAAGGGGCGTCGCTACTTTGTGGTACCACGTTCGCGGGTTCAGAGCTTCGCAGGTCTAAAGAACAACAATAATAAAATAAAATAATTAAAACAAAAAAATATATATTTTTTAAGCATTTTTGAAGGGGTGTCGCTAGGGGCGGATTTTCACTTTTCGCGGATGGTTTTGGTCCCCATTAACCTCGATAACCGAGGGATTACTGTATTGCGATTCGATATAATTCAAGATTGCAATTTAATTTTCTTTCCTAGAAAACAAGTAACGTAAAGCATACACTTCTAGGACAATAAACCATGAATGATGTTCAAACAATGCACATCCGTCTGTGTCAGTCGGTCCGGAAGCTGACATTTATTTCAACTGAGACAATGAGAACGTAACGTGTTCACTTTGCGACAGGTTTACAGCCACAAGATGACACCAACTGAAATGTCAACGTCTTCTTGAGAACTGTATACAAACCAAAATGTGTCCATGATTTTGATTAAAAATTTACGGGCGCCGGCCTTAGTTCTCGACGCATGCTTTATTCCTCCATTTTCTGCTTCTGTTTGCTTTTACGCATTTTTGTTTACCGGATATGACATCACAAAACTCTACTCCGGGGACAAACGTCGATTTTAATCATCACCAAAAATAAAATCACGATTTGTAATGAATCAATTTCTCCAACCCCTAATAAGTATCAAAAAATTGCTTGATTGTCCAGTGTGAATGATGTGTTCCTTTTTCTATCCGATGCAATTTATACTCCAATTTGTAGTCAAGACACCCAATCATCTCTCATTTTCTCTCTTGATCTTGTTGTTTCACATACCTCTCTGTTCCAACAACATATATTTATTTTGAAATAAAGTTATGCCTTTTTGTGGGGTTAAATAAATGAAAGACTTATTGCCATGAACAAGATTTACTCCTTCAGTTCTGCTAAAACAATTTAAACACATTCACTTAGAAGCCTTAATTTTGTCGGTGAACAGACATGATAAGCCTGCACTGGTCTCAGTGCTCCCACCTGTGCTTTGCAGCTGACGAATGCCAAACATAAAACTTTCAAAAATACGGGGGCTATGACAGCTGAGCACGTCAACGCCGCATTCTTCCCTACCTCGCAATGGGTTCCGATTTCTGGTGTCATCGAGCCATGAGGAGGTTTTATGTATGAATATTCTGCAAAGTGGCCCATAGACCGAGTGGAGTCATCCTCATCGACAGCAGTCGAGAACTTTACGGTGACGCGTTCAATTGATATAAATGTTTTAAAGAAAACTTTCCCTGGTTTTGAAATCCCTCCAGACAATTTGGGCGACTAGACAAACTCTGCTTGTCTTTATGCGCCAGGGCTTTTATCTGTGAAAGGATGAGAACTTGTCAACTGACAAACTCGGAAGAGCAGCAGCATGGCCATTAGGCAGCCACGGTGACTGCTGTGCTCACTTTCAGAGGGTCTTCGGGAGAGCGCCTCTCAAAAGCCCTGCCAAATCCCGGCCTAAGGGAGCGACTGGGCCCTATTTGTGCCACTCAGAGCGAACCCTGCTCATCAGACGGCCTGTCTGCAATCAACAAGGGTAGCCAGATGGATGTAGACTGAAGGCTTTGGACTCTAGGCAGCCAACAAATAACTCTGTTAGACCGCACGCATCTTGGTTTCAAAGTTCAGGCGGGTGGAAGGTCAAGCTGGTGGAGATTCTTTGTTGGCCAAAAAAAGGTTTGGTAATCCCACCGTACCTCAGCGGAAGCTCACAAAGCTGCTGTACCTTACTCTTTTCGGACACTATTGTTGAAAAATTCTCAATGGGAAAATTACATATCACTTCTGATGTGACTTTGAAGAAACCTGCTCAACTAAGGGCACTTGAGTGTGAACAAGCCGCTGATTGTGTGTGACATGTCGCCTAGGCTAAATTACCTCATTGACATAACAGCTTTTTGAATTTTACAGTGGGATTGAGTGAGTGAGTGAGTGAGTGAGTGAGTGAGTGAGTGAGTGAGTGAGTGAGTGAGTGAGTGAGTGAGTGAGTGAGTGAGTGAGTGAGTGAGTGAGTGAGTGAGTGAGTGAGTGAACTTAAAAAGTAATTGCATTACCCTTTAAATTACTGACACCTAATAGTAGTGTATTGCTCTGAGAATAAGGATTTAGTTATGATTTACCGTATATACTCCTATTTAAGCTGACCCCCTAGAACTGCTTAAAAATAGCCACATAAATAAAAGACCTAGAAAAATGTGTACACCAACCTGTGGAAGCAAAGAACCTTTCATATTTATTGAGTTTTGCAATTTTGAGAGCTTACAAACCAACACAGCCAAGACACTGCATATCCATTTTGTATTTTGTCATCAAATAACTCGACATTTACTTCTGCATTTTTGGGTATTGCATTGCGGGCATGTTATAATGCAAAAATACTTTTATTAAGAGAAAAAACAAAAATCAGCACTTATTTAACATATAATATGCGCTCACAATTTCCTCATTGATACCGTTGTTCCTGTATAAGTCACGCTCCCATGCACTGCCTATCATTGGCTTCTGGTGACACAAAACCAAATATGCGCATGTCAACTGACCCCCTGATTTCAGTTGTTTTTATAGTTGTTAACACTGCTTGAATGCAAGTACATACAGTAAGGAAAAGATAATTATATCAGTTTGCGAAATACGAGCCCCCGTACTCAGTGCTTAAGACGGCTGCACCGTAACTGTATTCAATTGTATTTTGTGGGTAGATGTACACACGGCCACCCATTTTGTATGTCAAAATTAAGGATGGTGTTGTTGGCAGATTGAAGATCTTGTATTGCTTCGTGAGCGAAGGACACACTCCATTAGAGAAGAAGTCAGTGAAATCCATGATCCACTTTTTAAAAGTAGCAGAGTAATGCACCATGTTGTAAAGACAGTTGAGTTCGTTAAATGTAAAACATTGAAGTGATGGCATGGCCTTTCCAGAGTCTTGATCTCAACCCAATAGAAAACCTGTGGAAAATCCTTGTTGACAATGTTATGGTCAAGAAACCCACTTCAATCACCAAAATGTGGGGGAGTCTGTGAGACGAATGGACCAAAATCACACCAGGGCAGTGTGAGGGACTAGTGTTATCCTGTGGCCACAGATGTGCTGAAGTCCAGTACACTTCTTATTAAGTGCTGACTGTCGTAATCTTCAAAATTTTCTTTTCCATGCCAAAGTCTTTATTCTTCTCTAATTTTGATCAGTGTGATCTCTTATTTTGATCAGTGCATTTTTTTGGCAAAATAGAGGTGTTTTGTTGAAATGCCTTATCAATTTAATGAAAAGTGTTGTAGTAGCATAGTGTAGACACAACAAACCGTCCTTAAACTGTTGAACAGTTAAAGATGTTATTATTTTGGAATTGTTCTTTTTTTTTTTTTTTTTTTTAAATAAGTTCTTCTTGAATTTTGATCTCCAGTGTAAACAGTCAAAAAACCATCGAAATAATAATGGTGGGAAATATGATGAAGTCGGATTGTGATGTAAAAAAATCTGAAAAGATTCATAGATTGTCCAAAAGGCCCATTATATATATTTTGGACAGACATTGTAGGCTTCTATTCATGTAATATTCATGTTGTGCTCAAACCAAAGCCAGCAGCGCAAGCAAACAGCATTGAGCAAGCTAGGAGTACGAGCAAGCTGGCAAGCTAAGCTAACAGTGCAAGTCACAGATGCAATTCAAATTTGAAAATGTATTGAAAATTGGTTAGTTCATATTACAGTTGTGCCTTTTGTAATGTTTAATAACATTTTCACTTTGGCCAAGTAAATCATAATCATATTGTCTCATCTCATCTCTCATTCTCATCTCATTAGCCGTACCGCTTATCCTCATTAGGGTCGCGGGGGGGCTGGAGCCCATCCCAGCCATCTCCGGGCAGTGGGCAGGAGACACCCTGAACTGGTTGCCAGCCAATCGCAGGGCTAATCATATTGTGTACATAGTATTTTACCTATGCCATATAATGCAGTATATGACATTTTTATTCTTAAAAAATTCATTAAATATATCGTATTTAATTCACATTTCCCAATAGCGGCCATGCAGCCATGTAGGGCGCTAACCTGCTTATTGGGGGCATTAGGGGTTCAGTGTCTTGCCCAAGGACACTTCGACATGTAACACGGAGGAGCCGGGATTCGAACTGCGATCTCTTGATCCCAAGACGAGTGCTCTACCTCCTGGGCGACTGCCGCCTCAAAGATAGCTTTGATGTTACTAGGTGGGAACAGAACAGTCCCCTGTCCTAAAGTTTAAGACAAAGATTGCTTCACTCTTGTATTAACAATCATACCAGGCAGCAATAATAGCAGCAGCTACAAGCACAGGTGGAAAAAAACAGCAGCTTCTATTCGACACACTTACACGGTGCCGTACGTTCCCAACACGTCTCCCACACGGCAAAGGATCCCTCGCGAGAAGCCAATAATGATACACCAAGCATGTCTCGTAAACTAAACTGCTATGCTATTTTATCTTATTCACATTCCAATGCTACAGCTTTGCAGGTTTCATGGAAAGAAAAATAACAAATGCAATGAAAAAAAAACAATGAGGAGACTAGCACAAATATGCAACAGCCTCTCCGAGGAATGACACCGAACATGCAAACAAGGGGTGGACAAACCTTTTAAGTCGCGAGCCCCGTTGCACAGAAGACAAGCCAGAGAAATATAAT